>NC_056725.1:1800435788-1800448288 GCF_019279795.1 Protopterus annectens | reverse complement strand
AAATGGCCGAGGACCTAATCACCCTGATCAGGGGTCCCATCCCCCTCCTGATAAAAGGCCCAGACAGGATGCAGCCTATGAATCTTCTGACCAGGTGTCCATTTCCTCAGATTCCTCCTCGGACCTAGGTTATTCTTTTCCCCCTTATGAGGATTCTGATGCTGAGGAATCAATTCCATCAGCATCTCCACCTGAGGATTACTCCTTTGGGGAGACCTTACATACCATGAGGGAGCATTTCCATTGGGAAGGTCAGGATCACTCAGAATCCAAGAAAAGACTCAGAGACTTCCTTTTATTGCCTCAACACAGACCCCTTGCTGTCCCGCCAGTTTTAGACATTGTGGGTGATGTGTATTCTGAATCCAGTTTGAACCCTGACTCCTTATCCCCAGCCCCAGTTAAACCTGATAGATATTACAGAGTCCCTGACTCTCTCTCAAATTTCTGTACAAAAGCCCTGTTGCTGACCCTGAAACTATTTCTCAGGGACCCAAAGTGATTAAGGCCTCATCAGCAAAAAACCCAGTTCCTTCTGACAGAGATTCCAGAGCATTAGACAGATGGGGAAAGAAGGTATATATGTCTGCAACTTTAGCAATGAGAGCCTTGAATTGCCACTTTCACGTGCTAAAATATCAGCAATGTTTGATGTCTCAGTTGAAACAAAAGATGCTTCCAGATTCAGATCCTCCTAACTTAAAAGAAATGCAGTATTTATTGCATGCAGCTGAACAAGTGGGAAAACATACTTTGCAATGTGGGTTTGATTCTTCAGAGGCCTCCTGTAGAGCAGCAGTTACAGGCTCTGTCATTAGAAGGCATGCTTGGCTAAAAGAACATACATTACCCGATCATGTTAAGGTCAAATTATTGGATGCACCTTTGCAGCGGGATGTGCTGTTTGGAGTCAAGGCAGAGGAGGTATTAAAGAAGATGGATGATAAGGCAAAATCTATGCAAACGGTGAAAGATTTCTTACAGGTTCAGCCTCCTCGTTTTAGCAGAAATTGGCCAAGAAAGAATTGGTCCTTTCCAGTCACAGATGGACCTCAAAGGGGCAGATACAGACGTCCAAGAGGTAGAGGTCAGACACAAGGCACTTACAGGCCTCGACAATGGGGCACACCAGGCCAGAAAGAAGGGGAAGACAGGCCTCAACCTTATAAAAAAAACAGCCTCAATGAATTTCCACTACAGCTGCCAAACAGTACTCTCTTGGCAGCCCCCTTAGGAGGAAAACTGGCACTTTTCTATCACAATTGGCATTGCATTACCAAAGACAAATGGGTTCTCAACATTGTATCTCAAGCTTACAGGTTCCATTTTCACACCCTGCCAAGGCTAAAAGGAATGCCAAATCTGCCACCAAATCAATGGGCAGTGGCTCAAAAACAAATTACAGCACTCATGGATATGAGAGCTATTCAAAAAGTACCACCACAGGAACAAGGACAAGGTTTTTACTCCAGACTCTCTGGTTCCCAGAAAGGACAATGCCTGGAGACCCATTCTGGACCTTTCTACACTAAACACTTACCTGGATGTTCCGAAACTCAAGATGTTGACACTACAGCAGCTTCTTCCCATGCTGGGCAAGAAAGCTTGGCTCGTGACTTTGGACCTCAAGGAGTATGCCTGCATGTCCCTATCAGACAAAACTGCAGAAGATACCTCAGATTTCTAGCTGGTTCGGTGCACTATCAATTCTCTGCACTGCCCTTTGGCTTATCTGCTGCACCCAGGGTCTTCACAAAGTGCCTGGCACCAGTAATTGCATTTTGCAGGCAAAAAGGAATTCAGATTTATCCATACCTGGACGACTGCCTGATTCAAGCAGAGAGCAAGGACATTCTACTAAAGCATCTGACGTACGTAAAAAAGTTAAGTTGCCTGGGGTACACAGTAAACAAAAAGAAATCAAAACTAGTGCCCTCACAACAGATAATATTCCTGGCTGCCAGCTTGAACACAATGGCCCAGATGGCTTATCTCACGCCAGACAAGCAAGGACAACTGACTCAATATTTTCAATTTAATGGCAACAAAGACCCAACTCCCTGCAAAAGAATTCTGCAGGCCTTGGGCTACATGGCATCTTGCGTACTACTAATTCCATATGCCAGACTGCATATGAGGAAACTACAATGGTACCTAAAGAGCGTATGGTCTCAACACTGTCAAAGTTGAGAACAGTTATACCACTAATTCCTTGCCTACAACAAGAGTTTCGATGGTGGGCACAAGCTTGTCACCTCAACAAGGGACAGCCTTTCACTCAACCCACAGCCAGGTAGACACTGACAACAGATGCATCGGATTACGCCTGGGGAGCACACATGGCAGGAAAATGTATCCAGGGCGAGTGGCCCACAGAGCAAAGACATCTCCACATCAATCAAAAAGAGATGTTAGCTGTACAAAATGCTATTATAGCTTTCAAGAACCTACTGCATCCAGGACAATTACTACTAAAGACAGACAACACCACAGTTATGTGGTACATAAACAAGCAAAGGGGCGCGCACACTCCTACCCCCTCTGCAGACAAGCCATGACCTTGTGGAACACAGCTCTAAACTACCAAATTCATCTGCAAGCACAATTCCTGCCAGGAGAGGAAAACACACTGGCAGACGACCTAAGCAGAAACATTATGGACCCACACGAATGGGAACTGAACCCACAAATATTCAGAATGATAACACAAAAATGGTGGAGCCCGGACATAGATCTGTTTGCTTTTCCAAAGAACTGCCAATTACAGAAATTCTGCACAAGGAGCTACCATCCACAAGCATGGAAAGTGGATGCCCTCTCATTCAGCTGGAAAAAACTACAAGTATACGTTTTCCCTCCTTTACCTCTTTTCCAAAGGTACTCATAAAAGCCAGGCTGGAAGAGCTAAAATTGATCCTGATTGCACCAGACTGGCCACGCCAGCACTGGTGCCCAATCTTAAAGAACTTAGCACAAGAACCACCCTGGATTTTACCTCAAATCCCACAGTTGCTGACACAGCACAACAATCAGATACTTCACAGCCAGCTAAAGACCTTAAACCTAGCTGCATGGAAAATTCCCTAGTCAAGCAAGCAGTGCCTCTCTCCAAAGCTGTTATGGATGTCATTCTGGAGGCCAGAAGGCCTAGCACCAGGAAAGCATACTTGGATAAATGGAAGAGATTCTGTGCCTGGAACCAAGCGCACAGCTTTGACCCTCTTATCCCACACATTCCTCAGATACTACCGTACTTAACTGAGATGCTGGACAAGGGCCTCTCCTTTTCATCCATCAAGATCAACGCCTCAGCTATCTCTGCTCAATACAACACGGATCTACCAATTTTTTCTAATCCTTTGCTCAAACAATACCTCAGAGGGGCTAAAAACATATGACCGCCCCGTAGAGCGCCTACACCAACTTGGGACCTCAACTTTGTTTTGGAAAAATTAACTTTACCTCCTTTTGAGCCAGCTAACACAGCAGAATTAAAATACATCTCTTGGAAAACTGCTCTGCTACTGGCAATAACATCAGCACGAAGAGTTTCAGAATTACAGGCACTAATGGCAGTGGAACCTTTCCTCATCTTCCACCAGGACAGGGTGTCTTTAAGAACTAACCCTACGTTTATGCCAAAGGTGGTATCAAGTGTGGCTCTAAACCAAACAATTTACTTACCAACTTTTTATCCAAAACCACAGAACAAAGGGGAGAGACTACTACATTCTTTGGACATTCACAGACAGCTACGCTTCTACTTGGACAAAACCAAAGCTTTCAGAAAATCTGAGCAATTATTGGTAGCATACGCTGCAGGAGCACAGGGAAAAGCCATTTCAAAGCAGACTATTTCAAAATGGATAGGACACTGTATACATTTCTACTATACCCACCATGGGAAACCTGTACCTAGCAGCATTAGATCTCACTCCACCAGAGCAACAGCCACTTCAACTGCCTACCTCAGCGGAGTACCTACCAAAGATATTTTGGAAGCAGCAACATGGAGTACTGTGCATACCTTCACCAAACATTACCATTTGCCTTTATACTCCAAATCCGGTTCTGCCTTCACCACTGCTGTACTGCAGGGCCTTATAGCCACCCCTAATGCCTTATAGATCCAGCCTCCCTACCTCAGCTTTGGTATTCCACCCAAGTGTAATGATTGCAGCAGTGTAACACGATGAACATAGTACAGTTTTGTACCTACCATAAATGTAGATGTTCAAGTGTTGACACTGCTGCAGTCCAGGTTACCCTCCCTCCTTCCCCTCTTACTTTCTGGTACTTACCTAGGGCATCTACCCTTTATTACCTATGGGGAGTATTTGCTGATAACTAAAAATGGTTGTTTGCTTTTCTTTGGTATGGTTTACTAGCGATTTGAAATGCATACCTATTTGGGGGCACCTGACATCTGGGGCAAGAAAAACTGAAGAAAATGGTGTCAGCTGCATCTTATGTATACCTGTCGCACTGACGTCAGGGAGGAGGTGACAGCAACCGATGCCGGACCAAGACTTTGGAACTCTGGCCGACTGCAGGACCGCCTGACGGCAGGATAACCCAAGTGTAACAACTGCAGCAGTGTCAACACTCTTAACATCTACATTTATAGTAGGTACAAAACTGTACTTTTTCTTTTTAACAATTTTTCTTCAAACATTACATAACTTACTCCTAGCATCTCTAAAACTTTACAGCATTTTGCACATATTGTCCCCACAAATTCCATTTATTCGTGTGAAACTTGCAGCCTCCCTTTTCTAAAGATCCTACCTCCAGTTATTTTGTCGCCTTCTCAATATTCACTGCTTTAGTTACAGGTGGTTTAGATTTTAATTTCCATTTTCTGGTAATTGTTCTGATCTTCTGTTACGGGACAGTTGTTAGTATGGTATGCTTTTTTAGAGAGGCAATGTGAGGAGCCTTTCCACAGTTCCTGAGTATCACAGATTTCCTGGTTTCCTTTTGTGGAGCAGTACTTCTGGCAACCGCATTAGTCACAACAGCAACGGTTGTGTCAGTACTGACTGTGACCTGTACTGGTGGCCCTTCCCGTTTAAATTTCAGTGTATGGCATCCATCCATCCACAACCTCTTTGTCCCCATTTTTGCACTTTGAGTCATGATGACAATCTAGAGCCAAGCTTCAGATCACCAGGTGGCTAGCCCTGCACAGATGTTCTTCCATACCGCACGTGCACACTCACATCTATTGCCAGTTTTTAGCATTTAGTCCACCTGCATGTCTTTATAGTGTAGGAAGAAGCTGGAGCACCCAGAGGAAACCTGCACAAATACAGTGAGGACATGCAGACTTCGCACTGAAGGCACCCCAGCTGAGAATTGGATCGGATTGGATAACCTTCTGTGAGGCGACAACACTACCTGTTGCATCACTGTGCTGCCCACATTTGTTGTGTAAATAACTATACTTTCTCCTGTATAGCGTTCTGTCTTTTCCATGAATGACATGGGATCTTGATCTAACTGTTTAACTAGTTCAGCTTCAGGCTGCAGACCTTACCATTTTTTTTATATATTACTTTACCTCCAACCCTCTAATCTGGTAGTCCTCTATAACTTGTATGTAGTTAATATCGTAACAGTAATTCTGACACTTATGATTTTTCTGAAGTATTTCCCCTACTTTACGTTGATTTTTTAGGCATTAGTAATGTTACTAAGTAACAGGCCGCGGTGGTTCAGCGGTTAGCATTGTCGCCTCACAGCAAGAGGTTCTCTGGCTCGATTCGTGGCTGGAGCACCTTCTGTGTGGAGTTTGCATGTCCTCCCCGCGGTCGAGCAATGTTTAAAGACATACAGGTAGATGTGTGCCTTCATTGAAGGTTGGGCTGGCACCTTGGCACCATAAAAATCTACTGCCAATCCTAAGCGGACCAACGTTCCGCTGTGACGACCCCTAACCAGGGAAAGCTGAAAGACATTACTAGTAATGTTACTGAGTAGGGGATTTGCCTTCCATCTTCCTGATCTTGACTAGCTAAGCTGGTGATAGATTGTATCCTGTGTTGCAGCATCCTTGTATTCCAAAACTACAAGATGACCAGCCTCATATTTGTTGCTGCAACTCATTCTCTTGAGATTTTTCATTGTTTGTGTGGTTCTCTGGACTTGTTCATTAGGTTATGGTTAGTGTGGTTTGGATATTATGTGCTTGAGTTCTCACCCATATATCTCCTGATTTCCTAACCTTAGTATGTGAACCATTGTCTGATATATCAACATCAGGTATGAATATAGATCTTAATGAATTAGGTACACTCAAACCTGTGTCCATTCAGTTAGTTATTTCATGGGATGAAGAAGTATGGCTTCTGTGAATTGAAACCAATTCTTGCCTGCTCTGCTTCATGGATTTCTTGGTTTTGGCAGTGTTTAGCTTTTAAGGGGAGGGAGCAAGTGCACAAGTCAGTTTTGCAGACTGAAAAAGTCACCCTATATATGAATGATAGTTTTATGCGAGAAGATTGTAGGATGGCTTTTATTTCATTTACATCAGTTGTCTGGCTCCACTTACAGTCCGACATCTCTCATTCAGATGATTAGAATAACTTGTATGCAAATTCAGCAGGTTTAAACCCCCTAAACAGTCTTCATCTTTAACATGGCTACTTGAATTTTTACTGAAAAATAGAACAATTTGTAAAGGCTAAACTGTTAAAAATTGCCCTAGCTCACCATTTTAAAATGACATTTATCTGTTAAGAGTTGTTATTTATTTATTGTGTCATTTTGGATAACTAATTAGTTTAGAGTGACAGGATTGAAGGCAAGAGTTTGGAACCATGCACCACCTTGTCAGACTGTTGCCCATCTGTTGTTTTTTATTCAGTATATTGCCACACAGACAGATGCCTTTTTAGTGCACTGTATCACTGTTTAAAAAAATTAATGCATAATTGAATGATTATTAGAATTTATTTAATGTTTCAGATATTCTCCAAATGATTTGTGCCAAAGCCATGGATTAAAACTAAATGCAATAAAATAAAAATTCATTATTATTCCCTTTGAGAAAGCTGACATCCCTACTAATTACACTACAACCCCCCCCCCCCCAAAGTATAAAACCCAGTAGTACATGATCTGGGTACACAGGTTGATAACAGTCTGAACTTCGACCACCATGTATCCACAGTGGTAAGGAAATCCTTCTGTGTGGCGCATCTCATAAATAAAGGTAACACATCTAGATCAAAAGATGTTATAATTCCATTATACTTGGCACTCAGACCAGTAATTGAGTACAATGCTCCCCTTTGCATGCATGTACCTCACCAGACACCTGCAATAGCTGGAGAAACCACAGAGGTTTCTCCCCAAGAAAGTACAGGGTACACAAAACAAGCCATGCATGGCAAGACTGTTTGCCCTGTCACTGTATTCTGTCTCCTTCTGGCTGATAAGGGGTGACTTGTGCCTGGTTTACAAGGCAGTCTCTGATCTGGCCCTGACTGCAGGAGGGTCACTCACTCCAGGGATCTTAACCTAGCCTCTGACATGAACAAATCTAGTTGGTAAGATAGATACATCTCCCAGAGACTGCCACGTCCTGGAACAAGCTTCCAATTCATGTGAAGCAGAGCCCTTCCATGATCCTCTTCAAATGCAACGTAGATTGATGAATGGGTGACTGCAAATTCACTCCTGGGGTGGTGCCCATGTCTGTCCTAGACAGAGGCAGTCATTATTAATTACCAAGGACTCTTACCTCTGCGAAATTCACTCACATAACCTCTGACATTTGGGGCAACTTAGGATAAATATGGCTAGGCCTGTAAGGGCTCTAGGGCCATTAGCGTAGTAACCTTCTATGAACCTATGACCTATATGCATGCACATTAGGTATGCTGTGCCATTACAAAGAATGATAACTGTTGTACTTTGCACTAAAGACATTTGCAAGCTTTTTCTTGTAAGGTCTAAAAATTTCTCTACTCTGTTAGTTAAAGGTTTGTGGTGAAGCACCATTTGATAGTAAGCAGTTTGACTACTGTAATTTACTAATTATTTTACTGTTTTATGATGCTGTTCAATTTTTTTTCTAGAAAAATGTCTTCTTTGTTATTGTTAATGTCAAGGATAATACATTCTTACTTAAAAAGTGGCTTATGTAAACAATATTCTGATTGAAGCTTGGCCTGAGTCGCAGGACATTTCGAGTTCGCTGCTGTATGGGAAACCTCATTCTTTACCTAAAGACTGAACTGGCTTTATTAGTTTAATGGATTCTCTAACTCAGTCTAATAAATAAATGACTGTTTGGCATTAACTTCATTCAGGTATAGTCCTTGCACTGTGTAAAGCTGCTTGTGTATGTTAATTGTACATGACTTGACAGTAATAGAAGGGTTTCAGGGTTCTGAGTTTTCTTTTTAAATTAGTTTCTCAACAGTTAATTCTCATTTCTGTATGAAGAAGAGAGAGTATTTTCTATTAGTGGCTTACGGGAATTCCCATCATGCTGTTTCATTGGCATGGGACTGGCAAAACACTGTTATGCAGTACGTTTCCCAGAAAAGCATCTCTACATTTATTGACTTTTCCTTCTAAAGAATGTTTGAAATCTCTTGAAAGACAAGGTAATTAATAGTATTATCTTGTGATGAAAATCTTGTCATAATGTTTGTTTAAATTCTGCTAAAAAATAATACTTTACAGAGCTGATGATTTCTTAAAATATAATGCAAATGAGACATTCTTCCTAGAGTTTGAATGTCTTCTCTCAGAAACCAAGGTGGCAAAATTGACTATGTTAAACTACTTATGAAACAGTGCGTGCACTTTCGTTTCATTTATTTACTGTTTTCTACACCTTTACATATTTTCTTCCAGCCTTTTTTCCCAGGAAGCCCACTCACATACATACCTCTGGTTTTACTTGATATTTTCCCTGTTTCTTGAACATTTTTTTGAATCTCTGGTAAATTGAGAACAATAATGCCAGATGTGTATTGTTAAGAAAATGCATGTTGATGCAAAACTTATTGTTGTGTTAACTTTTTCAGTGGATTAGGTAGTATTTAAAAATTCTCCCCAATTTTGGGCCTTTCTCTCCCAATTATTTTTTGGCTTTTTCCTTGAGAGCTAGTGCCTCCTCCCTCTTTGCACAACCAATCTCAAAATATTTAACTCATTTTCACTGTTGTCCCTAATTGTCTAGTACTGTTTTAGGTCCATATCTCTCAACAGTCCAGATTTTTGCATCATAATTTTGCTTTATTCTTCGTAAAATTTGTAGTTTCTGGCAAATCACTGAGGATTAAAGTCACTAAATAATGACATACATTTCAGTTTCAGACTTCACATCCTTTAGAAAATGAATGCTAGCACATATTCTGTTGTTCTAGCAACTTTCTACGATCTAAGAGCAATGTTTAAAATCTGTCCCTAATTTTCGGCCTTTCTCCAGATTTGTTGCACTAAGATGTTATGTTATCAAATCATGTTACTTCTCTTAAAAGCTGTCATTCTTACATATGTCCGTTTTATGTTCCATGAATTCAGTGCATTTTGATCAACATCCCTGTTCTCTAGCTGTACCTCATTTATTAGCATGATCTCTGGCTTTTCTGCTTATTCCTGGCTAAGCGTCTTTTCTTTTTCACTACATTACATCTCTACTAATTCCACCATGCTTTCTCCTGCTCATACCTCTCCTCCCTGTTGCATACATGTCTGTTAATACATGTGTGCGCGTGTGTGTTAATGTGCATATATATCTGTAACGTATGTTATATTTTTCTAAATGTTTGATATGGTTACTAGATTAGTGCATATACTAGACAGTTTTTCCTCTTTACTGATAACTGTATGTTTTATTTATTTATTGTTAGCTTTCTTATCCTACAAATACCATTAATTTAATTTTTGTAGTATACTTCTACCAAAAACAGCACGTAAAACTCTACTACCAATCATTAGCGGACTGGAGTTCTGCTGTGGCGACCCCTAACCGGGAAAAGCCGAAAGACACAAACTTCTACCAAAAAATGTTAATGCTTTTTTGAGTATTGTATTAGGTTAATATTTACTAAAGCAAATGTAACATTAGTAAATGTTTGTTGCTATGAATACAATGTAGTCTTCTTTCGGCTTTTCCCGGTTAGGGGTTGCCACAATGGATCACCAGTCCGCTCATGATTGGCAGTGGAGTTTTTACGGTATCTAATTGCCAGCCCGACGCCCAACCTTCCACAGAAGGCACACACTCACTCCTAGGGCCAATTTAGTGTGTCCAATCCACCTACAGCTTGGTTTGGGATGTGGGAGGAAACCGTAGCACCCAGCGGAAACCCAAGCGACAACAGGGAGGACATGCAGACAACGCACAGAAAGCACCCCAGCTGAGGATCGAACCAGATAACCTCTTGCTGTGAGGTGGCAACGTTAACTACTGCACCACCACAGCCGCCCAATGAACACAATGTAGTACTTTGTATATTTTCATTTTGAGGAAATTTTCTCCATTGGCCTGTGCTGAAAAGAGGAGTGTTTCTTATGAATCCTTCCTTTTGACATTGGCTACAGTTTGGAAAGAATGTCAACAGTATCATGCACCTAAGAAAAAGGTATTCACCTCCGTTAAGTTTTTTATGGATTGCCAGAGAAAGAGTTTCCAAAAAAATGGATTTATTTCATGTTCTTCAGGGTTTCCATTGCACCAGAGTTGTCACCGAATGCAAGACCAAAGGAAGATCCCATCTCAGGACATGGGAGATTGACATTTCCTCCTCTGTCAGTGATTGTCTGGTTCATGCACCCTTCCTAGAAGGGGTGTAAAGTGTCATGCAGTACACTGTTTAATGCTTGTCCACACTCTGCTTCTCCTCACATTTCCCAAAATCCAGTCTAAAACTGGCAACCGTGTAATCTTCCTAGGAGAAGTGCTCTGATCCCTACCCTAGAAGAAAGCTGCTTAGCTGGGACTATTTAATTTCTGCCTGAACATTCTTGTAAACAGTGGACTAACTTTTTGGTGTCCCAGTAACAAGATTCCACATAAGGAAAATACAGTGACGCCTTAAAAAGCTTTCATAATAGAAGAAAAACTCTGCTAATCTGATCTTTTAAAAAGGGAACTATTTTTGTGATCCCACCTGCTGTTACTTAGTCTGGGAATGTTGTTTGTGAACCCAGGCAGTATGGGAAAACTCTGAATCATGAGATTTCAGTTGGAATGTGGCATGTGCTGTCGTATTTGAAAGTTCGAAGCAAGTGAAATCCTTCTGAGGTGGACAAACACATCAGTGTAATGAAAGTAATAGCTCTGATCCTGGCCTTCAAGGCATTTAGAACATTTCAGCAAGCAAGCACATTAAAAGTAGCAGTCATCTCTACTGTTATGAGCCGATTTATGGTTTGTGGCACTGACTGTACTATAGAAGGTCCTGGGTTCAGTACTTGACATAAAATGCAGGGAGGGGCATCCAGTGGGAAGGCTGTCTGTGAAAGCTTGAGACCTATGGACATGGCCTCTCTGCAAGGCCTGCATCTTCTAATTATTTCCATTCCATTCAGCCATAACTTATTTGATGGATTAGATACTTTCCAACTTCCACAAATGAAGATTAGGAAAGTATGTTTCCCAGAGCCTAGAGCTTATATATGGAACTCCAGAGTGTTTGCTTTATAGGGAATTCACCAACTAGACCAAATTACTGTGCAAGTGAACATGGGCAAATCATTTGTCTGCGTGTGCTTGTTTATCTATCTATATCTCTCCTTCGTTGACCGGGTTATTCGAATTAGACCAGTGGCCTCTTTACAGGGGATATCTGGGGTGGTATGTATTCTGACTAGGGGAAATTTGGCCAGGGGTACTAGGGAAAATTTCCTACTCATTTTGATAAATGTTATGGAGTTGTTTATATCCACCTGAGGTACCACCAGTTCAAGCAGACGGGGCCACAGTTAAATCACTAATCGTGGGATGTTACATTTAGGAGGGTAGTGCCCCATAATGCTACACTACAGTGTAAGCAGTAGAAAAATTAATCCAGTCTCCTAAGGTGGGAAAACAATCCACAGCCTTGTGATCTTATAGCACCGAATGCGGCTCTGCCGCCTGTCGGGCACCGAATGCGGCTCTGCCGCCTGTCGGGCACCGAATGCGGCTCTGCCGCCTGTCGGCACACCGAATGCGGCTCTGCCGCCTGTCGGGCACGAATGCAGCTCTGCCCTGTCGGGCACCGAATGCGGCTCTGCCGCCTGTCGGGCACCGAATGCGGCTCTGCCGCCTGTCGGGCACCGAATGCGGCTCTGCCGCCTGTCGGGCACCGAATGCGGCTCTGCCGCCTGTCGGGCACCGAATGCGGCTCTGCCGCCTGTCGGGCACCGAATGCGGCTCTGCCGCCTGTCGGGCACCGAATGCGGCTCTGCGCCTGTCGAGCACCGAATGCGGCTCTGCCGCCTGTCGGGCACCGAATGCGGCTCTGGCGCCTGTCGGGCACCGAATGCGGCTC
>NC_056725.1:1800403288-1800415788 GCF_019279795.1 Protopterus annectens | reverse complement strand
ACTTCGGTTAAGCTAGTCGCCAGTCACCCAGTACTCAGTAAGGTTCTTTCGTAGCCCCTGTCACCCGCTTGTACAGATTTACAGGCCTCTTCTGAGACCCATTCGGAGTCCAGTATGCTGCGAGATGCTTCTTTGACTATGGAACCTGCGGATGTCTCTACCTTGTATGGGTCCGGAGCTGCTGTGCAGGCACCAGCTTCTGAGGGTGTATTCAGACCTTCTGATGTTCTTATTAAACCGACTACTTCATTTTTGAATAAATCTTCCGAATTTCTCAGGCCCAGAGATCGCACTACACCTGGGAAACTGACGACCAAAGCACATTCTCAAGCTTCCATGCCACAGAAACAAATGCTTAGAATGGCTGAAGATCTTATTACTTTAATTAGGGGAAGCCAGCCTTCCCCCTCTAAAAGAGACCGAATTGATTTTCCTTCAGATTCTTCAGACCATGAGTCTGATGTCTCTATCCCCTGTGATTACTAGGACATACCCTTATCTACCTATAAGCTCTGATGCAGAGGATTCTTTTCCCTCAGCCCCCCACCCCCACCCCCAGGACCTTTCTTTTGGTGAAAACCTTGCATACCGTAATTGAGCCTTTCCACTGGGAATGCCAGGGCTACCCACAGTCCAAAAAATTATTGCCTCAGCATAGGCCTCTAGCTGTTCCCCCTGTCCTGGATGTTATAGATGATGTCTTCATGGAATCCAGCCTTATCCCTGATACTTTACCACCTGCTTCTAGAAAGCCTGACAGATACTACAGAGTACCTGACTATTACAAATTCCTCTTTAAAAATCCCACTGTGGATCCAGGCCATTTCCCAGGGACCTAAAGGTATTAAGGCTTCTACATCCAAAACCCTACCCCTTCGGACAAAGATTATTGGGTTCTAGAGAGATGGGGTAAGAAGGTATATACCTCTGGAACTCTTGCCATCAGGGCTTTAAATTGCCAATTTCACATGTTGAAGTACCAGCAGCATATTATTGATCTAATTAAACAAAAAATGTTGTTGATTCCTGATTGTGCAGAAAATAAGGACTAATAAGACTTAACGCATTCTGCAAACCAAGTTGGTAAACATACTTTGCTGTGTGGTTTTGATGCCTTAGAAGCATCTTGCAGGGCTGCTGTCACTGGGTCTGTTCTGAGAAGGCATGCTTGGCTGAAGGAGCAAATCTTGACAAATTTTGTCAAGGCAAAATTACTTGATGCTCCATTAAATGTTTGTTTGGCTCGAAAGCAGAAGAAGTTATTAAAAAGATGGATCTATCTACAAGGATATTCACACCTCCAGGCTAGTTGCCCAACACAATGCATCTGAAATTCTCCAGGTGCAGCTATAACACTAGGTAAGACTGCAACCCAAATTGTAGCTTGCTACAGATCCCCCACCATGCCCCAAGATTCTCACTACACCTTTCTAAACATGCTGGAAAATATTAAGATACAACCAAACACCCTAATACTGGGTGATTTCAACTACCCTGCCATTAATTGGGAAAACAATTTGGGTACCAACTCCTTTTCCCAACGGTTCATGGAATTCATAAATTCCAACGCCCTGGATCAACTCATCCATTGTCCCACCAGGGGAGCCAATATCCTAGACCTGGTCATTGCTAACATGGGAGATAGATGCTCCACACCAGTGGTCACCCTCTCATTGGTCAGGTCTGACCATAAGCAAATCGCCTTTGACATCCACATCCCACCGCCACTCCCCCCCCAGTAAGGAAACCTCCTTAAAAAACTTCTCCAAAGCCAACTTCATGCTACTGAAGTCAGAAGTGACAAACTTCACAACACCCACGCAGACGGGATCAGGAAGTTCGACTGCTGAATCCTACACTAAGGCATTGTACGAGCACATCCACTCGTGCATGAAACGTGCCATCCCATATAGAACAAAGATGCTCTTCTCCAAAAAAGGAAGCCAATCTGGCAGTCCCCTGCTATAAACAAACTATACAACAGAAGGAAGAAACTGTTGCAGAAAAGAGAAAAATCCCAGGATGCAATAAACTCCCTCACCAGCCTCCGTAAGAAGCTGAGATCCCTCATAAAATCCTCAAAAGCTAGTTACGAAAATAAAATTGCCAAAGATTCCAAAGACACCCATAAGGCATTCTATAGTTATATCAAGAATCTAAATGGCAATGCTCAGATCTGCTCTGAGCTACAACAGAATGGCATTAAATAAACTGATCCCAAGGATATTGCCAATATTGTGGCAGATCGATTTAATGCCAACTTCACCCCCCCTCTCACCCCCTAAAGGGCCCATCTCAATACCAAAAGATTGCCAAATTCCAATAATCATGGCCACACAGGTAGAAACCGCACTCTCCAAAGCTAAGAATGCAGCATCCATGGGACCAGATGACCTCCCAGGCTGTGTACTACATGAACTACAAAATGAACTGGCACCTCACCTAAGTGTGATGTGTAATCATGGCCTCACCTCAGGCTTCGTGCCCACTGAGTGGCGCACAGCTACAGTTATCCCGCTCCACAAGGGAGGATCCGCCTTGGATCCCGGGAACTACCATCCCATCAGTCTGACAAGCCTGATCTGCAAGGGCACGGAATGTATTATCATGGAACTTATAAACAAAGACATTGGCAACCTTCAAACACAGACCCTACCCAGTTTGGTTTGTGAAGGGCCGATCTTGTCTCCTGAATCTGATTGACTTCTTCAAATCATTCTCCAGAGCTGTGGACGAGGGTAAGGTGGTCCACACAGCCTATCTGGACCTCGACTAAGCCTTCAACACCATCTCCCACTCTGGAATCATAGATAAATTTACTAAGCTGGGCATAAATCCCTACGTCACTAGATGGGTTGCCAACTGGCTTACTGACAGAACCCAGACTATAAAAGTAGCCGACTCCAAATCCAGCTCCAGACAAGTGACAAGTGGAGCTACCTCAGGGTTCAGTCCTGGGACCACTCTTGTTTGGCATCTACTTCTGTGAAGTACAGGCCAACACTAAAGGACTCTGGCTAACAAAGTTTGCAGATGACTGCAAACTGGGAGCCATTATTGAATCCCCAAATGATGTGGATATTCTACAAAAAGGCCTTACAGAAACAGATGCCTGGTGCCAGAGCCATGGGCTCAAGCTTAATGCCAAGAAATGTATAGTTATCCCTTTTGGTAAAAAAACATGTACCCATGAATTACCACATAGGTGGCATGATGCTAAACATCAAAAGTGTGATGAGAGACTTGGGGACACAGGTGGACAGTGGTCTCACTTGCGATAACCACATCGCCACAACAGTCAGGAAATCTTTCTATTTTGCACACCTCATCACTAAGGGCTTTTCATCCAGAAAAAAGGAGGTTATTGTCCCACTGTACTCATCCCTCATTAGACCCATTATAGAGTATAATGCCCCGTTTGGTATGTACCTCACAAGACATCTGCAACAGCTGGAAAGGCCACAGAAAGACCTCACTAAAAGAATCACAGGCCTAAAGCAGATGCCTATGCTGACCATCTAAAAAAACTCCAGCTATACTCTCTGGCATATCGTCTACTCAGAAGCGATCTCTGCTTAACATACAAGGCCATGTCAAACCCTAAGCTGTTGGACATGCTCCACTTAAAGAAATCCCAATCCCTCAGAGCCACATGCTCCAGGGATCTAAACCTTGTCATCACAATGAACAAAACATGCTGGAGTGATAGGTTCCTGACCCAGAGACTCCCCATACTCTGGAATAGACTGCCCATACATGTCAAGCAGAGCGCCTCATTGGCCCTCTTCAAAAGGAACCTTGATAATTGGATGGGAGATAGGAAATTCACCCAGGGGATTATGTCAGTTGCCCTGTTAGACAGGGGCCCAGAGAAGTAAATATTGTGGGAAGAAATATCCAGGGAATTGGGAATTGTTATGGCTAGGCTTGCATAAGCCCTAGGGCCGATAGCCTAGTACCAGCCTATGAACGTAAGAAAAAGCCAAATCCATGCAAACTGTTAAAGATTTCTTACAGGTACAGCCACCTAGATTCAGTAGGCATTGGCCTTCAAAACATTTGTTCTTTCCAGTCCCTTCCAGACCTTCTCGGTCCAAACCCAATGGCAGCAGACCACAAAGACTACAGTCTCGGGGTATGCACAGATGTAAACAATGGAGTGCTCCCTCCTCAAAATCTGGGAGTCGTAACCAATCCCCCCTATGTAAAAAGTCCACAGTGACTTGTCCTTAACCCTTCCCAGCCATGCCAAAGTACTTGCACCCCTAGGAGGAAAACTCACCCTGCATGCAAAAAACTGGGAGTATATTACCCAGGACCAATGGATCTTAAACATTGTATCCCAGGGATACAGATTCTATTTCCATTCTCTGCCAACCCCAAGCGGATTGCCAGACCTTCCTCCAAACCAGTGGGCAGAGGCCCAAAAGCAAGTACTTTCTCTTCTCAGTATCAGGTCTATTCAACCTGTGCCAACAGAACAAAGGGGGCAGGGTTTCTACTCCAGGCTTTTCCTGGTGCCCAGGAAAGACAACTCTTGGCACCCTATTCTGGATCTGTCAACCCTAAACACCTTCCTGGTTGTACCAAAATTCAGAATGTTTACACTCCAGGAGCTCCTTCGTATGCTAGTGAACGACTCCTGGCTAGTCACCCTAGACTTAAAAGAAGCTTATCTGCACATCCCCATAAGAGAATCTTGCAGGAAATATCTACGTTTTAGGGCAGGCTCTATGCACCATCATTTCTCTGCAGTATCATTTGTCTGCACTTCCCTTTAGCTTATCTACTGCGCCAGAGTATTCCCAAAGTGCGTGGCTCCAGCCATTGCTTACTGCAGGCAGGGAAATATTCAAATGTATCCATACTTGGACAATTGCCTGATTCAGGCAGACAGTCGAAGTGCTACATCGGCACCTGACCATTGCAAAGAGACTCCTAACTTCTCTGGGGTATGCCATCAGTGAAAAGAAATCACATATGGTACCCAGCCAAAAGATTGTATTCCTGGGAGCAAGCTTGAACACAACTTCCCAGATGGCATTCCTCACTCCAGGAAAGCAGGTTTATTTGACAACTTATTTCAAACTACTGGCCACCCAAACCCAGCTATCTGCATGAAAAATACTGCAAGCCTAGGCATGGCCTTATGTATTCTACTGATTCCATATGCAACACTGCATATGAGGAAACTCCAGTTGTATTTCAAAAGTCTCTGGTGTCAACATTCCCAGGACCTGGAAGCTGTGATTCCTATCGCTCCTTGCCTAAGGACAGAGTTCCTTTGGTGGGCAGAGGCTTGCAACCTCAACAAGTGACTCACTTTCTCACAACCCCCCCCCGCCATCCAAACTCTGACAACAGATGCATCAGACTGTGCATGGGTGGCTCACGTGGCAGGCAAATGCATTCAAGGCAAATGGAGCCCAGGACAAATTCACCTGCATATCAATCAAAAAAAGAAATGTTAGCTGTACAGAATGCACTGACAGCCTTCACATACCTTATCCTGCCAGGACAACTCCTGATAAAGACAGACAACACCACAGTTATGTGGTACATAAACAAGGAGGGGCAAACTCACTCCTACCCACTCTGCAGGTTAGCCATGACACTGTGGAACACAGCCTTAAGCAACCAAGTGCACCTGCTAGCTCAATTCCTACCATGCAAACAAAATTCACTGGCAGATGACGTGAGCAGAAATCTAATGGACCCACACGAGTGGAAACTGAAAACTCCTTCAAACTTATAATACACAGGTGAGGGGACACCAGTGGTGGACCTCTTTGCATCCCCGCAAAACCATCAACTAAGCAAATTTTGCACCAGAATTCCTCATATCCAAGCTTGGAAAGTGGATGCCCTTTCCTTCACATAGGAAAGCCTCTCAATCTGTGCCTTTCCTCCTCTGCCCCTCTTTCCGAAGGTACTCCTCAAGATCAAACAGGACAGGCCAAGGACAATCCTTATTGCACCAGACTGGCCATGCCAGCACTGGTACCCACTCCTATGCAGTCTGACAGCAGTACCACCCTGGCACCTACAGCAGACCCCCCTCTCTGCTGTCCTCATCTGCAAACCCTGAACCTGGCTTATTCCGTGAATACATCACCAGCAACCCTCAGCAAACAGGTGCTGGATGTTATCCTTGAGACCAGGAGGCCCAGTACTAGGGAAGCCTATGCAGAAAAGTGGAATAGATACTCTTCTTGGAGCCAGTCTCAAGGGAAGGACACAGACATGCCCTCCTTACCTCAAATCCTAGATTATCTAGCAGAGCTGCTCCACAAGGGCCTCTCCTTCTCATCAGTTAAGATTCATGACTGTGCCATCTCAGCTCATTACAATACTGAGCCACCCCTCTTCTCTCATCCTCTGATCAAACAGTTCCTGAGAGGAGCTAACAATTTAAGACCCCCCAAGGAGAGCTCCCACTCCTGCCTGGGACCTTAACTTTGTACTAGAGAAGCTCATGCTCCCCCCTTTTGAGCCTGCTGCTACAGCAGAGTTAAAATTCCTCTCTTGGAAAACAGACTTACCGCTAGCCATCATTTCAGCAAGAAGAGTGTCTGAGTTACAGGCCCTTATGGCTGTGGGACCCTTCATTATCGTCCATGTGGACAGGGTTTCCCTCAGGACTAACCCATCTTTTATGCCCAAAGTGGTATCCAATGTGATTTTAAACCAATCCATCCATTTGCCAACCTTTTTCCTAATCCTCAGAATAAAGGGCAAAGGATCCTGCACAACTTGGACGTGCATAGTCAGCTCAGGTTCTACCTTGACAGGACTAAATCTTTCAGAAAATCTGACCAGCTACTGGTCAGCTTTGCTACAGGGGCAGAGGACAAGGCCATTTCCAAACAAACCATTTCTAAATGGATAGCACACTGCATACATTTCTGCTACAAACACCATGGTAAACCTACCCCACAGGGATCATAACACATTTCACTAGGGCTACCTCTACAGTTTTTCTCAGGGGAGTCCCTACCAGTGACATCCTGGAAGCTGCAACCTGGAGTTCTGTGCACACCTTCACCAAGCATTACCACTTACCTATCTTTTCCAAATCCAGAGTGGAATTTGCCACAGCAGTCTTACAAGGCCTGTTAGCCAGCCCTACTACTTATTGACTGCCTCCACCCTTCCTCATCTTTGGGAATCAACCCATGTGTGATGACTGCAGCAGTGAGACATGAAGAACATAGTACAGTTGTGTACACTTACCATAAATGTAGATGATTGAGTGTATTCACTGTTGCAGTAATGGTTACCCTCCCTCCAGCCCCCTGTCTTTCTATATTTCCTATCTATCCTCTTTTTTTGGCCATATCTTATGGAAATGGTATTTACTTTTTACTGGAGGTGTTCCACACCATTTGATTGCTTCCTATTTTGGAGGCTCCTGACATCTGAGGCAAGAAAAACTGATGTAATGGCGTCGGCTGCATGTTTTATACCCCTGACGACATGGATGAGGCGACCACATCTGAGACAGAAATCCCAAGACACTGGTATTCCGGCCGACTGAGGGCTACCTGCAGGCAGATAACCCACATGTGATGACTGCAACAGTGAATACAGTCGAACATCTACATTTATGGTAAGTGCACACAGCTGTACTTTGTGCTGTAATGCATCTGATTTCACAGACTTGGTCTCTGGTATTCAGCCTTTTTCCTAGGCAGTTTTGTAAGCAGATACAAGACTGTCCTTGGTGTCCGAAAAGGGACAGCTCTGTTAGTTTGTGTTTTTAGGACAGGATAGTATGGACCCCCACCATCAGTCAGTACCTTACAAATTAGCTTCCCCATGAAGGTGGTAGTGAAAATGCAGTAATGGAATCTGTTGTGCATGAGATGGACATGGATATCTTCTTTCGGGGATGAGGGTAAAAAAAATACTAAGATGCAGTTTAAATAAGTGCTGCAGTTCACACACTAGGTAGGAAAATGAGAAGATTGGTGTGGGGGGGGGACTATGATCTTTCTTTGCAGCAGAGTTCAGCTTTTGTGCAAATAAAACCAGACTTCTGGCAGTAAACACCTATTTCCCTTGGATTTGCTCACATCCTAACACTGATGATGTCTCAAAGTTCTTTTCAGGTCATCGTTATGGTCAGGTATACTTATTGGTAAACAATTTTAAATCTGTTCTCCTACAAGTCTTCGTACAGCCTGCATTTTCCTGCTGCCACCCCCCCCCCCCCAGACACATAAACCCACAATCATCTTGATCAGAGATGAGTGCTTTATGGCTTATTCCTTATCCTTGCTTTACAAATAGGAGAGCTGCCCTTTGGGCAGGCTTTCCTGCCTCAGTTTGTTCCTCTGATGAAAAAGTATTCTTGGTAAACCTCGGCCTCCGGTGGTGTGGATGAGTACCGTGCATTTATGCTGGCTGGTCAGTTTGGGATCAGTAGTTACAAGGGCGGCCGCGGTGGTGCAGCGGTTAGTGTTACCGCCTCACAGCAAGAGGTTCTCGGGTTTGATGCTCAGCTGGGGTGCCTTTTGTGCGGAGTCTGAATGTCCTCCCTGTGGTCATGTGAGTTTCCTCCGGGTGCTCCGGTTTCCTCCCACATTCCAAAACATGCTGTAGGTGGATTGGGCACATTAAATTGGCCCTAGGCATGTGTGTGTGCCTTCTGTAGAAGGTTGGGCGACGGGCTGGCAACTCGACACTGTAAAAACTCCACTGCCAGTCATGAGTGGACAGGTGATGCACTGTGGCAACCCCTAACCGGGAAAAGCCAAAAGAAGAAGAAGTTAGAGAGCCTTGCTGGATGAAGTGAGAGGTTGATTTCTGCACAGAGCAGTACTACTTACTAGCGGCGGATTACTTTTTTTTTGCAGGCAGGTTAAGTGGATGATTAATCCAGGTACTGCCTCCTCCATGGTGCCAAAATGTCATGTTACTATTAACTGTTGATGCAGTGACTATGGGATAGATATATGCTGCAGTTTTAACTACTTAATGTAGCTCATTTTAAAGCTTTATTGACAAAATGTAATTAATGTTTAAAAAAGCAGGCATGCAAACTAAATTGTCAAATTTTTAAAAGTTGCCATGTTGACCCTATGCGGTTAGTGTTTATATGAATATCATCCTTGTTGTAAACCAGTTCATAAAGTAAGCACATCACTCTACCTGGGGAAGCAAGTTCTGTGAAGACAAGCCATGTACATTAGATACTGTTCCAAAGTGCAGTTTTAGAGTTTGTTGCGGGGGTAGGATTACTCCCTTTCTGCTGTAAAGCATCACCTTAGAGATCTTTAAGTTGGAAAGGTGCTAAATTACAGCTATGTGTTTAGTATATGGAAATGTAATATATATTTTGTATTACAGTGCTAATGTTTTTAATGACAAGTACTATATTTACTGTATGAAAATAGTTTTAGAAGTGTCAGCTTTCTTATTTGAAAGACAAAATATTTAAATACATATCACCAGTAGAAACAGATAATATGTTCGTGTTTTGAGTTATACGTGTTGATGTGAGAGACGGCCCCATTTTAAATAAAATTAAAATGTTTGAATACAAGTTGTTAGTTACAGTAAAGGATAACATGCTTCTAGGTATTAATGGTGCTGTCAGCTTTAAGCCCATTCTTAAAGGTCATGGCTTTAAGTGATAATTTAATTATGGCTTGCAATTGTTACTTACGCACCTGCTTGATGTAATGTTCATAGATAACTTGAAGTACTACAGTGTGAAAGCTTGTTCCTGACAAAGTTAAGGTTTGAGCTGGTCTGTTTTGCCTTCGTAGAATTTGGTTCATCATCTCAGAACTTGTCCACTTGAGTTGCCACTTTTTTTTGTGCTTCAGTTCTACTAAGTGTATCATAATTTACTCTTTTACTTAAGTGCTTTATTTTGTCCTCCCAGCTGGTAGTCTAATTTTCTGGTTCACGTCACACAAATGCCCTCTGCTGCACAACAGTCTGTCCATCCATCCTCATTCCCCTTTTCTTGTTTTTGCATATGAGATCAGGGTGTCATATCAGCTGTGACAACCATCTAGAGGCAAGTTTACACCACTGTAAATAAATACCACAGAGCTAGGACAATCCCTTATGAGGCATAATTCAGGCCACCCAAAGCATATTAACCATGCATCAGGTAGGTAAAATGCCCCACAGCCCCTTTAGTGAAAGTGTAAATTATGATACTCTTAGTAGAACTGAAGCACAAAAAAAAGTGGCAATTCAAGTGGACAAGTTCTGAGATGATAAACCAAATTCTACGAAGGCAAAACAGACCAGCTCAAACCTTAAAGCATTCACTAGGTTATCCTTCCTAGAAATCATGACTTTTTCATTCCTTAAGGAAAAAGAAAAGAGATGAGAGCTACAACACCGTACATTCCCTGACTCTATCATCTACTGTTGAGCACCTTATCTAGTACACATAACTGTATCCCCTGATTTTTGTAAAATAAAAGAGTAACCTCTTTTAGGATAAGAGTCTTGAAACAGTTACTGCAGTGGGGGTGCTGTGGTAGCGTTGTTGCTTCACAGTAAGACGTTGTCCTGTTCGATTCTCAGCTAAAGCGTCTTGTGTGTGGAGACATGCGTGAATGGGCGTACCTTCGTTGAAGGTTCTGCATCAGGCCTAGCAACTCTGTACATAAAAATCTACTGCCAATCATTAGCGGACCAGAGTTCCACTATGGCGACCCCTAACCGGGAAAAGCCGAAAGATACAACAAGAGTCTTGAAACAGTTGTTAACTTGCTTACATCTTTAGTAATGGACTGTATGTGCCATTCAGATCAATTAAAGAGCATTTTTCCAAATGTAATACTTAAGCAAGAACACTTTTAGCTCTTTAAGTTCCATGTAACTAATAGCAAAAACATTTACAACAAGCAACTATATATATGTCACTGCAAAAACCCTCCTTGAATCTTCCTCCACTTAACTACCCCAGATACCCCTCTCTCTCCGTCTCCTCACTAACTTCCACACCAACTTCGCCTGGCTGCCTCTCACTTATGTCTCTCTACTTTTTCTCCCTGTTTGGTACCTACTCTCTACCCCCGTAAGTACATGTTCTATTCTTATCTCAGTTTACTTTTACTATATTTAGAGTTGTATCTTAGAATTATTCTGACCACTTCCCTCTTAAAATTAAATACACTTCAAGTAGCCTAATTACTGTTTTAGTGATAAATTGTTTACCACTCCTTTGTTTTTGCTGTGCAAGGTTCTCATATTATGTTATGCTAGAAATGTTCTCAAAAAATGTTATGCTTGGTATATGTATATATATATATATATATATATATATATATATATATATATATATATATATATATATATATATATATATATATGTATGTATATCTGAAGAAGTTCTATGATCGTTAAGGAACGAAAGCTTAATCATCAGTTCAGTGTCAGTGTCCTTTATTGCTTGTTTTAAGCATTAGTCGCATATAGTTCAGTGTTAATGGTGTATAATTATTTTTCAAGAAGTTTTTTTATATTCTTTATATATATATATATATATATATATATATATATATAGAAGTGTGTGTGTGTATATATATATATATATATATATATATATATATATATATATATATATTCTTTTTTAGTACCGCAGCTGAAAGTTCCCGGTTCAGGCAATTTCAGATATCTTGCCATAATCTAACCTGAGCGAACAAAACCTGAAACCATCTCCAAGTACACACGTGCGCGTATATTCTGTCTTGCTGATGTCTCGTAGTCTTCTACCTGTTAGCTCATTGGCTGTAGTCTGCCTCTCTGCAGCACATCCACACAAAAAAAGAAAAAAAAATCTTGCTTTCAAGCTCCAGCTGTCCATTATGTAAAATGAAAAGGCTATAAAACTAATTTAAATGCAGCATTCAGTATTTTGTGTCAGCCTGTTATTTATTTTAGAAATTCAGTATTTTCTGCAAAATACCAGACAGCTGAGAGGTATAATCCTTTGTGATTTGCAAAAAAAAAAAAATGTTTTTCTTGTACTGAAACTGAAAGTATATTTGTTAATAGAAATCAGCTAAATGGCTTTATCTTTTCAACAAGCTGTCCTGCTTAATTAACCAGTTTTCTTTGTTTAGCTGTTAAGTGTTATTGTTTAATTAGTGATTCATGGAACAAATTTCTGAAGTAATTTATGTAGCCAGCAGCAAGTTCACTGAAGTAGTTAACGGCTTTTTTAATGTTTAATTCATTGACCACATGAAGCACATTAGCTTCAACTGACTGTGTTTAAGATTAATGCCAGCCTCTAAGTCCTTTGCTCGGAACAATATTTAATGCAGGTGCAGCTTGTGAGCACTCCTAGAACAAGTATAGGATGGATGGGGCACCTGCCATGGGTGCCAACTTGTAGTGGGTGCTGAACGTTTAAATGAAATAAGTTTGACATCTTGCAACCCATCAATTAAAGTGAGCCTTAAAAAAAATTAATACTTGTCTGTTAAGTGATTGAGTAATGACTGCTTGTTCACTGTCAAACAGTT
>NC_056725.1:1800290788-1800398288 GCF_019279795.1 Protopterus annectens | reverse complement strand
ATCTGTGTGAAAAAGTCCTACCCTTCATGCCCTTGATGTGCACTGCCAATTCAGGTTATACCTGAAAAGGATAAACACGTAGCAGGAGAGAGACCAGTTTGTCTCCTTTGCTACTGGGAATGAGGTCTGTCTGAGATGTATAACACTTTCCTTGGGGATTATTAAACACATTATTTACCAGTAGACAGCAGCTAAATACCATTTCTAAAATGCTTTCAGAGTTCACTTTATCAGGTGTGGGGCTACGTTCAAGAATGTGTCTTTTATGGGCATTTGTGTTTGACTACTCGATTGTTAGTTGACTCTTTCTC
Source organism: Protopterus annectens (assembly GCF_019279795.1). Taxonomy (NCBI): domain Eukaryota; kingdom Metazoa; phylum Chordata; order Ceratodontiformes; family Protopteridae; genus Protopterus; species Protopterus annectens. Next base: position 1,800,397,977 of record NC_056725.1, on the reverse strand, counting down.
CAGGTATTGTTTCTTGGTCCATGCTTCCTTAATTTGGACCTCCACCAGCACCTTGATGCTTTAGGCCTTGGTTTTCTGAAACACTGTTTGTAAGCCACTGTCCACCTCTGGCATCCAACAAAGCTTATAGTTTGGACTGATAGCAGTTCTTCCCAACAGTTATCCACTGTCGAGTGTCAGCAGTAAGGGAGAAGTATTTACAGTACGACAGAAAGCCATCTTCTGTCATTTTGGTCTTTCCATTCTGGATTTAGAGATGGATTTTCTTCATTTTGGGCAAGTATAATTTTATATACTTTTTTATTAGTGTCTTTCAAGTGGGACGGGATCAAACTGAGGTGAGTAAGGGGTTCTTTCTGCCCTGTTATCCAGGTGCATGATGTTGTAACATGCCAGTCAGGTGCATGCATGCATCTGAGCATGAGCAATGAAGATTTTCAGAGTTAACATAAGCAGGATATCATACTAGGAAATGCAGAGAAAACTGTGAAAGACTAGCTGGCATGGTGGCATGCATACCTCTTGCCTCATAGTGAAGTACGTGCATGTTTTTTCATGGTGAAGTATGTGCCTGATGTCTCATGGTGAAGTATGTACCTCTTGTTTCTTCTTTAAAAAAGTTCTCCTCCTGTTTTCACTGTTCAAGTCTGCGTTGCTCCCTGATGCTTCACTCTTCACCTCCTTTAAGTTAGGCTGGTTGTGCCTTATGAAAACTTGCTTTATACAGTATTGGCTACACATTAAGTTATTTATTTGCTGATGCCTATTTTGTATTGTTCAAGGTCAAGGAGGAGCCCAGAGCGTGTACTGGTGACTGTAGGCTTAAGGCATAGAACTAATCCAGGATGGAACACCTTGTCATCTTTATAGGACCCAAGCACCTATGTTATATTGTAGGATCACCATTTCTTCTATGTCCATCATACCTTTGAGATCTTGGAGGAAACTGAAAACTCCAGTTAAAAAAAAAAAAATGTGGACCGGGAGAGAACATGCACATTCTATGTAGAAAGCATGGAAGTGAGCCATTGAATTAAATGTTATGAGGCAGTAATATTAATTGCTGCCATGAAGATGTTATTTTTCTTGCACATAGGTGTTCTTGCTGAGTGGTATCTGACATGGCAGTGTGGCTTCTCGTATGAATCCCTTTTTACTCTATGCTTGATTTTTTGGAAACTGGGACTGATGTGTCTTTTCATCCAATTCAGACTTTGGGGTTATTGGATCCCATTGTATCTGACCGTGGCACCTTTTAGAAGCTGTGGATCCAGGGTTCTGACTCCTCTCCTACTCATAATTCCCTCTGTTCCCCCAGAATACATTAGATCTTTTTGCTTCTTCTGTTAGAAGGACATGGTCAACTAGGGCTGTGATCTTCAGCATCTGAGATAGGTAATTCTTTTCTGAGTTTTTGCTGTAGATTTATTTCTGGGGTTTTCCATTATAATTTTTTTCTCTTTCAATTTTAAATTTCCTCCCTTTAAGAAAAAAAATCTTCTCCTGAGGTTTTATCCTGTCATTTTAAGCTGTTTGGACAAGTTGGTTAATCTTTTCTCATGGCTATTACTGCTATTATTGTTATCTTTAGAAAACATGTGCTAGAAAATTAGTTCTTTGATTCTTTATTCTGTATATTACTGTGTTTTGTACAGTTGCCTTTTGTGTTTAACTGCTTTTTATGAGGTTATGTTATGTTAGACAATGTTGTGAGATTCAAGAAGTTTTCAGCCTGTGAATGCAAAATTCCCCCACAGGACCTTCACTTCTTGTGTGTTTACTGTCTTAAGTGTGGCATACCTGGCCTATGTAGGCAGTCGGTGGGGTGGGGGGTGCTTATCCCTGCACCCACGAGGCTGGCAGACCAGCACACAAGATACATGGGTGCCGAAAATAATCACACAGGCTATACTATTCCCTTTGTTTTCTCTCTTGTGAGAAAATGGATTCCCAATGTATCACCTAGTCAGATAGATTCCACAACAGCAGAAGTAAAAAAAAAAAAAAAAAATGGTAGAGTGTCATCCAGCAGGTCCCCCAGACCAGTTAGGATCCAGAGTTTATTCATATTCTTTTTAGGTTGAAAATGACAAGGGATCTCAGGCCGGTTTTGGATCTGAACCATCTAAAATCTGTTTGCAAAACAAATGAAGTTCTGAATGGTCACATTTCAGTCTGTTCTACCTCTCTTGGGAAAGGATGATTGGATGTGCTCCATATATTTCCAGAATTCCTACTATCATGCCAAGATAGCAAGGCAGTTGAGATTTCTCGGTTTCCAGATGAGAGCCAGTCATTTCCAATTCAGGCCCTGCCCTTTGGTCTCACCACAGCCTCCCAGGAGTTCACCAAATGCATGGCAGTGGTAGCAATATATCTCAGACTGCTAGGATTCCCATATTTAGACAATCGGCTCTCACCATTTCAACCAGAGATGATCTGGTCCAGCAAAGGAACTAGTTTCTCCAACTTGTCTAGCAATTATTTATTTTGTATTTATTTAACATCTGTTCACCGGGAAAGTCCGACTTGGAATGAGCCATTTTCGTAGGGGGCCCAGGGAGAAACGCTCTGGATGCATGTCTTTGTAATGTGGGAGGAAACTGGAGCACCAGGTGGAAACCCACACAAATGCAGGGAGGACATGCAGACTCCACAGAGAAGGCACCCCAGCTGAGAATTGAATCGGAGAACTTCTTGCTGTGAGGCGACAATGCAAACCGCTGCACAACTGCACCATCCAATGATACCACTTCAGTGAATGAAGCTCTTACCAGAGGTGAGGTTCAAACTTTGTACCTTGTGGATGGGAGGCAAATACCCTTAATCACTGTGCCAATTGGTCTTCCAAATAGGAATTGCAGTCAGCCAAATAGAGCATCATTTGACACACGCAACAGAGAGAATTCATTGGATGCCACCTAAATACAATCAGTTAGGTAACCAAATTCCAAGAGTTCAGGATATCATTCCATCACATAGATTTTCACATTCTTCACCCCCCCCCCCCCTTCCTGCAAGACTCCTTCTCCAGCTGCTAGGATTGATTGTCTCTGTAGTCACACTAGTTCCCCTAGTAAGATGTTATATGAGAGTTCTTCACTGGAATCTGTCAGTTTAATGGTCTTTAGTATTGCACCCACTACCTGCTCGCATTCATCCATCACCCATCAACACGATGCATATTAGTTGGTGGTTGACCTCCTCAGTGGTAGTTGATAGTCCACCTTTTTCCCCATCACCGCCAATGACTACAGTAACTGCAGACCCTTTCTTCTTGGGGCGGAATGGCAGGGACATTTCAAGGAGAAGACAGTCCAAGGTTCTTGGTCAGCCATGGAGGCCAGTCTTCACATCACTATTTTGGAAATAAGGGTAGTCCTTGCATTGCAAGCTTTTCAGGACTTCCTTCCTGAGGGTGTGATTTCTATCCAGATGGACAACATCACAGTAGTGTGGTACATCAGAAACTAAACAAAAATAACACTGCTGCAGATGGATACACGAACAGTTCCAGTTTATTTAAAATAAATCCACAAATTCAGATTGAGCGCTTGCTTCCCTTTTTAAAGGTATTTCATCAGAATCTGCCATTTCTAACCCAATTTCCCCTTAAATACTAAATTAATAAATGACATCATCCAATTAACTATATAAAGCTACACATCCTTATATACTTTAAAATACAATATATCATAACTAAAAGAAAACTGCTAAAACATTGTTTATTTGATAAAACTACACGTAAAATATTTTTTTCTAAGTATAAATTATTTCATAAAAGCTGCTTTTTTATGTAACAAGGGCTTGATGGAAATTTTGTCATTAAACCCAGGATCTTGACTTGCCTGTAACTTTATTTGCCACCTTACCTCCTTTTCCTCTATATGACTTCTATAATCTCCTCCTCTTGGATTTTCTAAAACACTCTTTCCAATATAGCAAACTCAAAAAAACTTGGGCAAACAATAGAATGCTTGTATAATGCATTATTCGTGTTTTTACTTAATATTTGATATGTGTTCATATATCCTATCCCTTAACCGTCTCTCAGTCTTACCGACATAAAAACTGGGACAGGATTTACACATAGTCAAATATACCAACCCTGTGGTTTGACAATTACCCCTGTCAAATCTCACCAGAGTCTTTAAGGAATTGGTTATAGTTATGTTCTCTTTTTTACATATATATTTACATTGAGAACAACTCCCACATCTTGTCGTACCATACCTTCCCTTACATTTGGGTACATCCTCAAAACATTTTTTCATATTTGTTCCTGTCTTATATACAAAGTTTGGTTTAGAACCCACTATAGCCCATAACTTTGAATTATTTCTTAAGATGGCCCAATTGTCTTCCACTATTTTTTTTCACCTCATAGGCTTTACCTCCATATGGAACCACCATCACACGTTCAAATTCTGTATTTTCTTCCCCCACCTTTTGTTTCTCTTTACTCATGGCACTGGGGTTACGTAATAGGGGCTTGTATTTCTTTCCCCACTCATTCCTTACATATTTCACATAGTCATTAATAATTTTAATGGGGTACCCCCTTTCTTTAAATAATTTGGCTACTTTAAATAATTCTTCATCGACATCTTCCTCATTAGATGTCATTCTAGCTACCCGAATAAGTTGCCCTTCAATTATACTGGTGGTCGGGGTGATTACTGGTGTACTTTAGGAAACCTTCTTTTAGGAACACTTACTTAAACACCTTGGATTTCAAAGTATTATTAACCTTTTGAATATAAGTGTCTAGGTAATTTATACCATTATCTTTATATTCATATGTAAATCTTAAAAATTCTGTACTTTCATTCAAGTATTTTACCAATTCTCAAATCTTATTCTCTGGACCCTTCCATAAAATAAAAATGTCGTCCAGGAACCTTGCATACAAATTCATATACTGAAAAAACTCACTCTTAAACACCTTATTTTGTTCCCATTCTAACAGGACTAAATTGGCATATATGGGGGCACAAGATGCCCCCATAGCTATCCTCTTGTGTTGTCTAAAGTATTCTCCCTCAAAGAAAATATAATTGTGGTCCAACACTATCTCCATAAATTGCATAATTAAATCTATCTTATCATCCACTAGTTTGGTGTTCCTATGTAAACTCTCATTAAACCATTCCATTCCTTCTTCTTTTGGTATAGAGGTGTACAAATCAACAATCTCAATAGTGAGAAAAAATGTATCTTTGTCCCACAATTCTTTACCTATCCTTCCTAGGAAGTCTCATGAGTCCCTAAGTAAGTGTTCTGCATTAAAAACTTGTTTTTTCAACCATTTGTCTATCACCACTCTGAAGGAATAAGTTTTGGACCCCTGACCTGACACTATTGGTCTAAATGACAAATTTTCAAGATCTTTGTGGGTCTTGGGAATCCCAAACATAGTAGCCACTATTGGCCTCTTAACTTTCAAGAAGTTATATAAATCAACTGATATTCTTTCTTCAATTAGATATTCCTCTAAGTAGAAATCTATCCTTCGTTGACTAATATCTATCTCATTAATAGAGGATAATGAATACGTAAGTGAGTCAATTAACATTTCAGAAATTTTTTGCGAATATTCAAGGGTGTCATATAGAACCATACCACCCCCCCCCCCTCTTGTCTGGACCCATCACTCGTATTGCCTTATCCTCTCTTAATTTTTTCAAAACTTCATTTTCCTTCTTACTCAAATTCTTTGTCGTGGGATTATGTTGTTCTCTGGCTTTCAACCTATATACATCTTCCATAATAGCTTTTCCCAAGCTATTTAAGGTTGGATCCTGCGGTGGACTAAATATACTCTTTTACTTAGGTTCATTATTTAACCCATCCCTCCCTCTTGTCTTTTGCTCATGGAACATATTTGCCAAATTGTATTTTCTTAGGAACATTTTTAACTCAATAATTGTTTCCGTGTAGTCAAAATATCTGGAAGGTACAAACTTCAACCCTTTCATATAGAGGGAAAAATGTTCTTTACTTATATCAACTCCTGCAAAGTTATAAATATGATACCCTTGCAGTGTTATGTATCACCCCATCTTGAGTAATATTCTCTACCATCTCTCCCTGTTGTTCCTGTTCCTTTTGTTCCTCCATCCTTCCTGTAGATTCCTTTCTGATTCTAGCCCCACATCCCATTCCTGCTGGTATTGAAAAGATTGTGTTTCATAGACTTGTCTACTATATTGTTCCGTATTATCATCTCTCACACTTCTTTCATACCTTTGTCTTCCTTGATATACTTTCTTATTACCCTCCTATTGTATTTTTATGTAATTCTCCCTTTTTGTCATTCTTCAACACATGTGCCCTATTTTCTTTATATTCCTTCAAGTCCCTTAGCATTTTTTTTTACATTTGGTTTCAATTTGTTACATTTAAAATCCACATTTTTCATTTTTCTATAATATAAACCTGCATACTCTGAAAATAAAAGGTCATTCTTAATCTTTCCATCTAATATTTCCGCTTGTCCAGTAAGCAGACTTAATTTGGCATTACTTTTAATAATTTTTCCATAATTTCCAATTCATATCTGGTAAAACATTTCCACAAATTCTGCTATCAATTTCTCATCATAGTCAATTCCAAAGGGAAATTTATAAACCCTCAAGCCCTTAGGAACTATTTTTTTCATGACACATTCCGACAAGTAACCATTTTCTAACTGCAGTTTTTTAATCAAAAACATTTTAGTTTCAAACGAAAAAATCATGACTTTAACACCACCATTCAGTCTGTCATCACTAACAACAGTTGCACCATGAGATGTTCTTCGTTTTCCATTGCTGCAGTCCTTACTATTGGGTATAGTCCGCGTCCAGTCGGCCCGAATACCAGAGTATAAGGCTGACGTCGGTCATGGCGCCTTAGACTGATCAGCGTCAGGGTACTAATGCGCATGACCCGCCATATCCTCAGTCTTTTGCCGCATGGTCCGATGCAGAAGCAGTTTTGCGAGTGCAGGTTGGCGTTCTGAAATATTTCCGAAACCGGAGTTTCAGACCGAAACAGAGTTGGCTAAGTACCCGTTGGAACATTTTGGTTTCTTGCCTCAGTATTTTACCGGATGTCAGAAAAAGTGAATAACTGTATTTCTTGTGGGAAACAGATACCTCATAGGGATTACCATACCTTGTGTATACCTTGTTTAGGGCCTGAGCACGACGTTGTTGGTTGCCGCTCTTGTGCTAGGTTTAACAAACGCACTATTAAGAGGAGGTTAGACTGTGCCAGGTTAGTGTTTGGGAAGCGTTGCAATTATAAAATGCCGTCAGATGCTCCGATGCCCGCTTCGTCCAAGAAGCGCAAGGACAAATCAGTGAAGCCTAGGGTTGATGAACCGGCAGTCCCGGACGTCGGTTCTTTAGAAGGCTCAGTGGAGCCAGAGGTTTTGCCAGGAGTTTCCATGGAGTCTCAGGCAGAAACTTTACTATTACAGGATGTGCCTTCTCAGGAGGTAGGCCAGGCTGAGGGGGCTTCTCAGGTAACTGTTCTTCCCTCTCTTCCCAAGGTAGTTAGAGCCTCTCCTTCTGTTACCAAAACTTCTTTGAGAGGTAGGCCTAGTTCAGCTTCAGTGGGGGCTTCTCCTAGCATTTCGGGTTCTGTACCTAAGAAACATATGCTTAAAATGGCAGAAGATTTGATTACTATGATTAGAGGTTCTCTGCCCCCGCCTGATAAGAGGCCTAGGGTGGAACCGGAGTTTGATAGTTTTGAACAGTGTTCAGAGGCTTCAGAGTCTTCTGCGGAAGACTTGCAGGAGTATCCTACTTATTCTGATTCTGATGTGGATGATTCCACTCCTACAGCTTCTCCTCCTGAGGATTTCTCATTTTCAGAGACTCTGCATTCCATGAGGGAGCATTTCAAATGGGAAGGCCAGGATTACTCTGATTCCAGGAAAAGGCTTAGGGAATTCTTGTTTTGCCCCAGCATAGGCCCTTAGCTATTCCTCCTGTGTTGAATGTGGTGGAAGATGTTTTGCAGAGGCTTCCTAAACCCTGACTCTTTGCCTCCTGCTCCTGTTAAACCTGATAGGTATTATAGGGTGCCAGCTCATAAGTATTTGTTTAAGAGTCCTAGGGCGGACCCAGAAACTGTTTCTCAGGGGCCTAAAGGTGTTAAAGCTTCTGTGGTTAAAAATCCTGTTCCCACTGATAAAGAGGCAAGGGCTTTGGATAGGTGGGGAAAGAAAGTGTATACTTCTTCCACTCTAGCCATGAGAGCGTTGAATTGTCAGTTTCACATGCTAAAATATCAAAATTATCTCCTTTCACAATTAAAATCTAAGGTGGATGCTTTGGCGGAAGGTATTGAGTGTAAAGAGTTGCTGGATTTGGTTCATGTGTCTGAACAAGTGGGTAAGCATTCTTTGCAATGTGGTTTTGATGCTGTACAGGCCTCCTCGAGGGTGGCTGCTACTAGTTCTGTTCTTCGCAGGCATGCCTGGTTGAAGGATCAGAATTTAGCTGAGCATGTTAAGACAAGGCTTTTGGATGCTCCTTTACAGTCTGATGTGTTGTTTGGATCGCCTGTGGAAGCAGTTTTAAAGAAAATGGAGGACAAAGCTAAGTCTATGCAAACTGTTAAAGATTTTTGCAGGTGCAGCCACGAAGTTTAGTAGAAATTGGCCTGCTAAGGGGTGGACATATCCTGCTTATGATTCCCAGTCTAGGGGTAGGTCTAGGCGTGGTAGGGGCAGGGCTCAAGGTTCTTTAGGCCTAGATCAGGAGTTCACCTGCTTAGACTTCTGGTGAGGGCAGGGTCACTCCTTTCGTAAACAGACCCAATGACCTGCCTTTTCAGCTGCCAGTGGATTCTCGCCTGGCAGCTCCTTTGGGAGGAAGACTGTCTCTTTTCAAAGAAAATTGGGATTTAATTACTCAAGACAGATGGGTGTTGGATATCATTCACCACGGTTACAGGTTTTATTTCCACACAATGCCCCTTCAAAGGCATGCCAGACGTTCCTCCTCCACAAAGAAAAGAGGCTCACAAGCAAGTTTCTCAGTTACTCCAGATGGGGCCATTCAGCCAGTCCCTGTATCAGAAAGGGGCCTAGGATTTTATTCTCGCCTGTTCCTAGTACCAAAGAAGGGGAACACGTGGAGACCAATTTTGGATTTATCTCTCCTCAACACTTATCTGGACATTCCCAAGTTCAAGATGTTGACGTTACAACAACTTTTACCTCTGCTGGGCAAAGATCACTGGATGGTAACTTTAGATCTCAAGGAAGCTTACCTTCATGTGCCTATAAGGCTAAGTTGCAGGAAGTATCTGCGGTTTCGAACTGGAAATTCTCATTATCAGTTCTCTGCATTGCCCTTTGGCTTATCTACTGCGCCCAGAGTATTCACAAAGGTTCTGGCTCCAGTGATAGCTTACTTCAGGCTTCAAGGAATTCAAATCTATCCTTACTTGGACGACTGCCTGATTCTGGCTCAAGAAAAGGAAGACCTTCTACAGCATCTGGAATATGTTATAGCAGTGCTAAGATGCCTAGGGTATTCTGTGAACGAAATAAAGTCCAGTCTAGTACCCTCTCAAGACTTGTGCTTTCTGGGTGTGAGACTGAATACAGCAGCCCAGATGGCCTTTTAACCCCGGACAAACAAAAGAGTCTGTCACTTTACTTCCATCAACTATCTCATCAGTCCGTGCTGACTGCAAGGACAGTCCTTCAAGCATTAGGGTTCATGGCATCTTGTATTCTGGTGCTTCCCAATGCCAAACTGCATATGAGGAAGCTACAATGGTATCTCAAAAATGTATGGACACAGCACTGCCAGGATTTGGACACTGTCATTCAAATAATACCTTGCCTTCAGAAAGAATTCTTGTGGTGGGCTCAGGAATGTCACCTAAACAAGGGACTCTCTGTGACCCGGCCAGAGGCAGGTCAGATTTTAACGACAGATGCCTCGGACATTGCTTGGGGAGCTCATCTACATGGAAAGTGGATACAAGACAAGTGGCCTGCCAGACTACAGCATCTACATATCAACCTGAAGGAGATGTTAGCAGTCCAGTTTGCATTAATGGCTTTCAAGGAGTTACTTCTTCCAGGGCAGGTGTTGATTCTAACAGACAACACAACTGTCATGTGGTACATCAACAAGCAAGGGGGAACACATTCTTATCCTCTATGCAGGCAAGCAATGATTTTATGGGAGACTGCGCTCAGCTTGCAACTAACTCTTCAGGCAAGGTTTCTGCCAGGAGCACAGAACTCCTTAGCAGATGTGTTAAGCAGACAAATCATGGATCCCCACGAGTGGAAACTGGATCTTCATGTATTTCAGAAATTGACAGTGTCATGGGGAACTCCAGACATAGATCTGTTCGCTTCTCCACTAAACCACCAGCTGCCAAAGTATTGCACAAAGGGGTTTCATCACACAGCTTGGAAAGTGGATGCTCTGTCTTTCAGTTGGAAAAATCTTCATGTGTATGCCTTTCCACCTCTGCCTCTTCTTCCAAAGGTACTATTAAAGGTCAGACAAGACAAGCCAAGGATGATTTTGATAGCTCCAGATTGGCCTCGTCAACACTGGTACCCACTACTACGGAGTCTGGTAAGGAAGCCTCCATGGCCTTTACCTCTGATTCCTCATCTGTTATCTCAGAAGGACGGTCATCTGCTCAATGTCAAGCTTCACTCTCTTCATCTAACAGCCTGGCATATTCTGTGTTGAAACACAGCAGGTCTCAACTTCCTCAACAAGTTTTAAATGTGATTATGGAAGCTAGAAGACCTAGTACAAGGAGAGTGTATGCAGAAAAATGGAAGAGATTTTTATTTTGGAGTACAGCAAAGAATTTGGAGATTTCTGAGCCTAATTTGAGTGTGGCTCTTCAATATCTTACTGAGTTATTGGACAAAGGTTTGTCCTTCTCTTCTATTAAGATTCATGCTGCAGCAATTTCAGCTCACTATGATTGTGACCCACCTTTGTTTTCGCATCCTTTGTTCAAGCAGTTTCTTAGAGGGGCAAAGAATATAAGACCCCCACGAGAGCTCCTACTCCTGCTTGGGATCTCAATTTTGTGTTGGAAAAACTTACTCTACAACCTTTTGAGCCTGCAGCTACTGCTGAATTGAAATACTTGTCATGGAAGACTGCTTTTCTGTTGGCTATTACTTCTGCAAGAAGGGTGTCTGAGTTGCAGGCCCTTATGGCAGTAGAGCCCTTTTGATTTTCCATAAGGATAGGGTATCATTACGCACTAATCCTTCCTTTATGCCTAAGGTGGTTTCTAGTGTGGCTTTAAACCAAACTATTCATTTGCCTACGTTTATGCAGACCCTCAAAATAAAGGGGAAAAGATTTTGCACACTTTAGATGTACACAGGCAATTCGTTATTATTTAAGCAGGACTAAGGATTTTAGGCAGTCTCAGCAGTTGTTTGTTTCTTTTGCTTTGAGTTCACAGGGCAAGCCTGTGTCAAAACAAACTATTTCTAGGTGGATTGGCTTTTGCATTGCATTTTGTTATTCCCATCATGGCAAGGAGATTCCAGCTGGGATTAGGCCTCATTCCACTAGGGCTACTGCCACTTCAACAGCATTTCTAAGGGGTGGCAACTAAGGATATTTTGGAAGCAGCTACTTGGAGTTCAGTGCATACTTTCTCTAAGCATTATCACCTTCCTATCTACTCTAAGTCTAGGGCTGGTTTTGCCACAGCTGTTTTGCAAGGCATGTTGTCAGCTCCTACTTCTTTATGATTTGCCAGCCTCCCTTACCTCTGCTTTGGGATTCTACCCAATAGTAAGGACTGCAGCAATGGAAAGAAGAACATAGTACAGTTTTGTACCTACCATAAATGTAGATGTTCGAGGATTCCATTGCTGCAGTCTCCTTCCCCTCTGTGTTTAGGGGTGGTTGTGTAGGTGAGTTTACATGCTTATATTTTTGTATATATTCTTGTATATATTGTACATGTTTTTGGTGCAGGTATTTTGGGCCTTGTCTTTTTAGGGTCTTCTGACATCTGGGGCAAGAAAAGACTGAGGATATGACGTCGGTCATGCGCATTAGTACCCTGGCGCACTGGCGTGCCATGACCTCTCTGGTATTCGGGCCGACTGGACGCGGACTATACCCAATAGTAAGGACTGCAGCAATGGAATCCTCGAACATCTACATTTATGGTAGGTACAAAACTGTACTTTTTGTCCAGTTCTATATTGTCAGGAAAAACAGACTGTTTTCCCAGCAAATAATAGAACCCAACAATGTGTCCAGTCTCATTATTTAATGCAGAAACTCTTTCAGAATTACTCACATGTGTGGTACATCAACACGCAAGGGGGAACCATATCCATTTTGCCAGGAAGCCATAAGAATGTGACCATGGGTGATATTTTCCCCATCATTTGTCATAGCGATGCATATCCTAGAGACTTCAGTGTTCTAATGACCATGCTGAGCAGGTCCATTCTTCTGCCTCACAAGTGGTCCCTCAATCAGGCAGTGGCAATGCAAATCTTAACAGTTGGGGGCAACCATCCCATCCTCCCCACATGCTTGCACTGTCAGGTGCATGAGCCACTAATTGAACTCTAGTTGTCTGGATCATAGACTGGAGTTTATTCCTGTATGGCATCAATGAGGCCCTAGACTTGTCATTTTGTGTTCGACCGTCATCTAGTTACATATTGGTGAAAGTAATAAATGCATTGAATGAAGAGTAATGAAACTGAGATGCAAGTGCTTTAATGTATCATGCCTGGAGGAGGTACTAGGTCTTTCCATGTGCAGGTTATCCGTCTGCTTTCTATCTGTCTATGCATATATATAGATTGACGGATGGATATGCCTGTGTGTCTGTAAATGTGCATGATTTATTCATTTTTTCAAAAACATTTATTGAAGTTTGCTAAAATATAACGAACATAACACTATTACACCATACAATTATTTGCACTATTTACAAGATTAACAGTAAATTGAAAAGGAGGATTAGATAAAATGGATATAGAGGTATATTTGCATAGATATAAGGTAACAGATTAAAAACCAAGTTAATACATGTATAACACAAAAGGGAATAATAAGAAAATGATTTAAGGAGTAGCAGAACAGTAAATACTTGTATTCATAAGACGTGAGCGTTAAGTGGTCGGAAGGGTTATTAAATAAAACATTTAAAATAATATGGCAGTTGTCATTGTTTTTATTAGTATTTAAAGAAAATCGCCTAGATGATATTTTAAATGCTTGTAGGTATTTTTTTTTAACTACCATCATAGAATTGTCCCAGCGTAAGGCTTTCAGGTTAAGCTGATTCTGAGGTGTATAAAGTTTTAACAGTGAAAAGCAGATAATATAAGAAATTGTCTTTAGTTATTGAGAAGGGTGGAATACATAGAATAGCCAATTGCTGCAAAATACAATACAGTGAATTTTGATATTGGTATTAAGCATAATTTTTTTTAATAAATACTGTCAAAATACATGAAAGAGATCTGCATTTTTTACTCAGCAATCATTTCATGACCCTACACAGTGAGGGATACTATTTTTTTTAAGTTTGGATAAGATAAACATTGTTTTGAACCCTGAATTGAGTGAAAGAATTCTTAGTTTTCCATTGAAAGTTCATAACTAGTTGGATCCCATGAGTAATGAAGCATGCATCCACAACTGAGTTTAATTTTATGCATGTATATTACATGCATGCACACTTGTGTATGAATATTTGTGTATAGGTATATATATATATATATATATATATCTATGTGTGTGTGTGTGTGTGTGTGTGTGTGTATGTGTATATATATATATATATATATATATATATATATAGAGAGAGAGAGAGAGAGAGACAGAAATACAAATGTATACACACAGACACACACACACACACACAGACACACACACACACACACACACATATGGATGTCATTCATTTGATTGACAACTGAAAATGTTGAAAACTCAAAATATTGAAAAGGAACATTTGCCCTTTCCCCATGGTTGTGCAGTTATAGAACTGGTATATATTTTTTTATTTATTTACTACAGCCACCCTGCTACAGGCCCCATGAGGAGCTCAGTGTCTCTCCAACCTAACACCGCTCTAAGTATTCGGTTGCAATAACACCTTTATCTTTAACCCAACTGGTGGGTACATTCTTCTTCTTTCGGCTTTTCCCGGTTTGTCACCACAGCGGATCACCTGTCAGCTCATGATTGGCAGTGGAGTTCTACAGTGTCGAGTTGACAGCCCGGTGCCCAACCTTCCACAGAAGGCACACACTCACACCTAGGGCCAAATTAGTGTGCCCAGTTCACCTACAGCATGTCTTTGGGATGTGGGAGGAAACCAGAGCACCTGGAGGAAACCCACGTGACCACAAGGAGGACATGCAGACTCCACACAGAAGGCACCCCAGCCAAGGATCGAACCGCAGAACCTCTTGCTGTGAGGCGACAACGCTAACAGCTGCACCACCATGGCCGTCTGACTGGTGGATAGATTGTTATATGAAACGAGCAGTCCAGGCCTGAACTATCTGCAAACACAAACAGCTAAAGTTAACTTTGTCTATGTTTCTACCTGTTTAAGCTAATATTCATTATCCCCTGGAGAGCACTCTGCTTTGGTTTGAAGCTCCCCCCCACACACACACACACATCTTCCATGTCTCTTTTCTTCCCTTCTGTATCCATAACTTAGCAAATACTGTGTGTGTTTAATTTAATTGAGAGCACAGTAACCTACAGATACAAGATTATGCTGTTTTTCCGCCTGATAAGTTAAGAAATTATTTGCAGCTTCACAGCAGTTCTTGGTCAATTTTCATTGTTTTTTTTTTTAAACACAAACTTGTTTTGCCTGGATCTTGGCTCATTAACAGAGGTACAAGAGAACACCCAGCCCACACTCTTGTTTCCCCCTCCCCCTTCCCTGTTTATTACCTTAAGCCACTTCCAAAGTTAATAATATTACATGTGACAGGCACCATTATAGATTTTAGTGGGTCTGGAGCCCTAATATCTCCATTCCAATCAATATCTTAGAAAATCTTTATTACCTGACTTGGCTTACTAAGTCCCTTAATACCCATTAAAGAGTACCTCAGTGGAACACTGCTCAAGAAAGCTTAATGCTTTACGTGTGAGCTCTTGAACACTAAATGTCTTACCAGGGCATAAAAGTGAAATTTACTCTCATAGCCATAAAACTATAAAATGTAACAAATGCAACTCTTTAGACAAATTGTTATAAAAAGAAGAGGAACCTAATAGAAAGCAAGAAATAACCCACTTTTAGCTCCAGTGCACTCACACAGTATAAACAGACCCTTACTACCTCATGATCTGGTTTGGGCCTGCTCCGTTCACCTTTGCTGTGCTCGGGCTTGCTCCGCACCCTGCCCCCAAATTTCACCCGCCCCCAGTGATGCTAACTATATAGTGCTACAACCACACCCCCTCTTTCTTCAACCAGTCAGCTATATCCAAGTCATCAAAAGGCTCTCCAGTACTTAACCTTTCTATCCTGTCTTTAAAAAGTTTAAACTGGGGGCAAGTCAGCCTCAATAATCCCAATGTTACTTGCAATGAAACCACTTAATATACTACCACTGTACTCTCTGTTACCCTTTCTGCTTGTCCCATATCTTCTTATTGCCTATGAATGTAATACATACCCAAGTTTCCAGTACCCAAAAGGCCAAACCTCCACTTTTATAGCTCCACACAAGCTCGAACACTTAGTACATCCCCTCCCATCTAACTCCTTACTGACAAGATATCAGCATCCCATTAGAACAAGATATGCCAACCCTAAAACCAAAAACTACTAAAGTCTATTAATTAAAATCTGGAAGCTCACAATGAGATTACAATGCAACTTGACAATGGGTGGAGATATCCACTGGCTCTAGGTTCTTTACTAACTGACCCCCTACTACACAAATCTTAGACAAACCCCCAAACTCACTCTTGATCAGTCACCTAAATATCAGAAGTGTAAACAATAAGATTCAACACCTACATGCCTTCTTAGATGATCTTTCCCAGACATACTATGTCTTACTAAAACCTGGCTAAACCCTTCTACTTCAGATAATGAAATTATACCACCAGGCTATAACATCCTAAGGCTTGATCGAACCAATAGGAAGGGAGGTGGGGTAGCTGTTCTGTAAAAATCCATGCTCGAAGTGTCCAGTAATGCCCTGCAAACATCCCTGTTTGGCAGTGTTGAAATTCTTATCACTAAGCTCCACATTAATGAGAACAAATGTATAAATCTCGTCTGTGTGCATATTTCCCCAGGCAATAACATAAATACACTTGATGATATCCTACATTGGTTATCCAGCAATTACCCCAAAAAAACATTGTACTTGGGAGACTTCAACATAGACTGGAACATGTGTTCCTCAGAACCCCCCACTGACCAAGTAAACCTTTATGGATTTTCACAGGCCATATCCTTCCCCACTAGGTTCAGTAAACCCAACAATAAAGCAAGTATTCTGGAATGGATTCTTGTTAACACCCATCCCCTCAAATACAAGAGTGGAACCCTACTTGATGATGTAAGTGATCACCTCCTCACCTATTTAATCACTCAAAAAGCTGATATCCACAACCAGTCCATTTTAAAACAATAAGGAACAGTAAGAATTTCAACTGCACAAATTTCCAAAATTAACTCAAATCTTGCAATTGGCCAGTTCTGAAACAATTACCACTTGAAGAAGCAGTAAATTACTTTAATACCAAATTCCTATCCATCCTTGACACTCATGCACCAGTACGGACTATTAGAACCAAAACAAAGTTGCTCCTTGGCTTTCAAAAGAAACCAGACATAAAATGCTACTTAGAAATAGGGCTTGGGCCACTTCATGGACCACAAAAAAAAAACGTAGATCAACTTAGATACAGATAGCTATGAAATGAAACAATAAAATCCACCACATTAGACAAGAAAAACTATTACTGTCATCTACAAGAAAAACACCAAAACAAGCCACAAAAGTTTTTGGGTAGGTATAAACTAACTCCTTAGTCCAGGGCAGTCCTCCACTCCTACCCCCCTTGGATTCTAACCAAAACCCCCCAGCAGAAATTGCCAATACCTTTAACAGCTTCTTTACAACAACCATCCAAAACCTAGCTAACCAGTTATCATCTGGATGCCCATATTCTTCGTTAACTTCAAGCCAGTTTGCACATCTTTGGTTCCAAAATGACTTAAAAAACTAAAGCCTACTAACCCTGTCAGCTGATCTCCTCCCTGCAGAATACCTACAAAAAGCTGCAGATTCCATAGCATACCTCATTACTATTCTGATCAATAGAACTATAACTGAAGCATCCATTCCCTCCGTCTGGAAGATATCCCATGTCATCACACTCCATATAGGGGGCAGCTCTACTGAACTTTCAAACTATAGACCCATAGCTATTCTGTCACCCTTGGTTAAAATTATGGAAAAATGCGTCCACAATGAACTCTTGAACTATCTTATCCATAATAATCTTCTAACCAACACCCAACATGGCTTTAGACCATTCCATAGTACAACCTCAGCCCTCCTTTCCTTCTCTAACGCCACTAACCAACACCGAAACAGTAATACACTTTCCTCTGCTATCTTTCTCGATCTTTCAAAAGCCTTTGATATGGTAAACCACCAAATACTCATAAACACTTTGAAATCCATCTCCCTAGAGGACCAATGGTTTCAAACATATCAACTATATATATGTATATACATATATATATATATATATATATATATATATATATATATATATATATATATATATATATATATATATATATATATATATATATATACATACATATATATATATATATATGTGTGTGTGTGTGTGTATATGTACGGATGTAGATATATACATTCATACACACATATCTAATGTGTGTGAATATACACCATCCATATGTATACATGCATAAGATAGAAAATTAGGTCATCAGTAAACTCAAGTCATCTACTAGAATTCATTGAATTTAAGACTCCTTTCTTGAGTCCTTGCATATTCTGAGTTGGTATATTTAAGTAAGGAGCACTTGGGCAGCAGGGGTTACTGTCTTCCTGAAGATGCAGTTTCCTTTACTTTTAAACTGTAGCTCAGTTTGGGTTGGTAGAGTGTCAGAGTGCTGAATTATTGATGACATGTCATGAATCTGTTGCATAGGTATCTCTGTTAGATTACACTTATTATTAGCTCTATGTCTAGTATTCCTGGTGTTGTATTCTTTCTTTGTAAATTCTTCTAACTGGAAAACCTATGATTGTGTGCTTCTCCTGTTCACAGCTTAAATTTTAAATTCCATTCAGCGTCAAGATATTTGTTTTATCCTCTCAGTAAACTGACCGAAGTCTTGGAAGCTTGTGTAGAAATAGCAGGATGGCCGAGTGGTTAAGGTGATGGAGTTAAGTTCCAATGGATATATACCCTTTTGGGCTTGAATGTCACTCCTGGTAATTCAGTTTTCATCTGGCTATTAGCATAGAGTAGTAATGCTTTGAGCTGTTAACAGGCTGCTTCCTGTAGTACAAGTTTTGATTCAGTCAGCCTCCATTTGTCTATTGCATGACTATAAACAAGTCACTAAACCAGACAGTGCTTTGGGGAACTTGGCTGATCGGGTTAGGCTCCTTAGTGTCACGGGTCACATTACTACCTGTTAACCTAACTGCAAATTATGTGATGGTCAGAGGAATGCAATTTAAAAAGTGTGTCGCAGACAGGTTGACAGTGTTTCCAAGAAGATTGGCTGATTTAATGTGTGGTGAAGTTAATCCTCTTATAGTTTTACTAAAAGGATTTTAACCCCCAGATCAGTATAGCTGAGAAGAAAAAATGGACCATCCATTGTGCCTTCTTATTCTTTGTGCTTTATCAGATGCACTGAAATCTTTAATAGACTTGCATGTCTGTTTTACATACTGCATGGTAGAACTAACAAACTGGTATGGCAGTTTGAATTTTGTAGATATTTTTAACTGTCATAAAATGCATCCATTTCTTATGACAGCTGGGGCACAAGTTTTTTATTTGCTTAGTGTAGCTATGCATGTTTGTTGTGCATGTATTGTAGTTTCAACTCTAGCTGTAGTAAGTCATATTATAAGTTCATGGCCTTTTACTTCACCTTGTAGGCAGTAAAGCCTCTTATTTTCTTTGTCAAGGGAATAACAGATGGCTGTGAAATCTTATCAAGCTGTGCTCAAGTCTTTGGGCTTTTTTGTCTATCCATCTAGCAAGCCAAGTGTGAATTAATAGATCTGCCATAAAGTGGCCTATTGCAGCCTCTTGTGTGTTTGGGGCCTGTTTATTTTTTCTGTCTGTCTCCTTCATTGTACTAATAATGTCCTTTTGTTATTTTGCATAGTATTTTAAAACACTTTTATTAAATTATCACTTGAGACGTAGGCAGGCAGACATTAATAGAAAATAAACCATATTAATATTTTACATGCATTATACATCACATATCTTTTCTTTTTTTTTTTGTAACTATCAGTCCAACATTAGATAAATTGCTGCTGAATTCCTGCCTCCCCTTAAGCTTCATTCCTCCTGCTCTGGAATATTCTGCATGTGTTGCTCCCACTACTTCCAGTTATTTCTATGTAATTTGCTCCTTCCCTCTTCTAAGGATCCATCTTCTAGTTTTCATCTCTTTTTATAATATTCAAATACAGTTGGTTTAGATTTTGTTTCCATGTTCTAGTAATTGCTCTTTTTGACAGACAACAAAATTAAACTTAAAGCTTTATTATGTGTAAGCAATTCAGATCCTGTGTCCCAGCTCAAAAAAGAAAAATTGCATCCTTATCTACAGTCAGTTGGCCACCCAATAGTTCTGACAGAGTAATCTGTAGGGATTTTTTTTAATCTGCCAACTCATTACACTCCCAAAATACATGTTCCCAGTTGCCTTTTTCTTCCTCATCACCCCTCCAATATTTGCCATCTACCTGTGGGAAAATTCTGTGAAGTCTGCTTGGGGGTATAACAGTCCCCATGCAACCACTTCCAAAAAAAGATTCTAAGCCTTCTGGATTTTGTAGCATACTTGAGAGCCATGCATATGTTGTTCCATTGTTTCTTGTAAATTGCTTTTCCAGTCTTTCTACACAATCTTTATCTAACATCCTCTGAATAAATCTTGGTTATCATGCAGTATTTTCTATGCCCTACTTATTATCCTTTTTTAGCAGGAGCTTCTGTTCTAGATTTAACTAAAATACCCACCAGAGCAGGTATTTCATTTAGTATTCCCACTGTCCTTTTCTGTTTGCATACTCTCCAATATCAATCCCTGGTAGGAAAGGTAATCTCTAGCTTGCACTCCAAGCATCTTGTTGGCCTTAGCCCACTCCTTCTGTCTCTAGTTATTACCTTGGTTCTTTTGTCAGTTTTTTCCAGTAAATTCCAGCTCCCTGTTATCTATACACCTCTATGTAGAGTCATTTGTGTTGGTAAAATCTCCTTTGTCCATTCTTATGTTGGCTTAGGTCTTAAAATACTTTGTGCTACTTTAGGAATATAATATTTTTTGTGGGGTTGTTCTGCTTAAGTATCTGCATGAGAAATCCCACTCTCTCTGTATTTTTTAAACTTTCCACTGCTTCATCATCATCCATTTCCAGTATGAAGTATAAACTTCTGCTTGTATTATGTATATGAGCCCTAACTGTAAAATATCCCTTCAAATCAGGTAATCTTAAACCACCTTGTTCTGTTGGAAGGATCAACATATCCCTCTTAACTCTTGCACTCTTCTACTCCCAGATAAATTTCTTCAACTCTTTATTATTGTCCATGGCTTCTCCTCTGGATGATTAAAAGTATGTCTGACCAGTATATAAAAATTAAAGGGACTAAAAACATTTTCACATCTTGCATCTTATCCATAGCCATAAACAAGAGCTTCCAGTTTCTCAGTTTTTGTATTATCTTTTTTTTGTCTGTTCCCACATATCCTTAGCTGCCATAACAGAAGCCTTTTTAATCCATGCTCCTTAATACTTCATCTTATCGTATCCCCATAAATATGGATATTTTTGAACAAATTTGTGTGTGGGTACATCATTTACGGCTATAGCCTTTGTTTTATCTTCAGTAATTTTGTATCCTGAAAAGACTTGAAACCATCTCTGAATGATCTACAACACTGAGATTTCATTTTCTGGTTTTATCCGGTACAAAATATCATCTGCAAATAATGTTGATTAACATACCAGTTATATCCTTGCATTTACAAGTCATTTATTTTCTTTGTCAGTGACTCTAAATATAAGGCAAATAGCGTGGAAAGAGGACACCTCTGTCTGGTTCCTGTGTTCAAGAAAAACTATCAGAGAGGAACCCTCCAACTTTAATTTTTGCCTTCAAAGTTTGCTGTATCTTCCTAAATAACCTTATTGTATCAGGGATTTCAAATGTTTCCATTGTCCTACTCATAAAATCCCAACTTATTCTGTTGAATGCTTTCTTTACATTAAGACCCACCAACAGCAAAAGTATATCTGATGCTGTCCATATCATCATTCATCACAAGTGGGTCTTGGATCCAACCTCGGATCCGAGCCGGCATTTGTCAGATCCAGAGCTCAAACTGCTGTCCTTCCCATGATCCCTTGCTACCTTCTAACCCTCAGATCTCATTTGCCACTGAAACGCTCAGACGTGATCCACATTTCTTTCCTGTTTTTGAATAGTTTAGATTAACTGCTTTACCAACCCTCCCGTGTTTGAATTAGTTGTTTAGTTCGGATTCCTACCCTTTTTTCTAGTCGGTTAGTTAAAAAAAAAAAGAGTGAGTAGTAGAGGTTATAATTCTTTCTTTAGGCTAATAAGTTAAATGTCTTTTGTTGGTGGATTGTTGCCACAGGTGTGTGCATGTCTGTTGTACTGGCATGGCTGACAAACCCTCTAGGTTCAAGAGATGTATTTATTTATTTATTTTGCATTTGTTTACCGGGAGAAAAGCTCCTAAGACAGACAATAGACTTAAAGCTCCATAAGACACAAACAGTAGACTTGTAAGCATTACATAAAAAATAGATACATTCAACAATAGAGAAATGTTGGTATAGCTGTTGACAATACAGTGCTTGTAGGGAGATAAGCAATATGCATAAATTGAGAGGAGAAAAACTGAAAGGATAAGAATAATTTTTCAAGAAGTTTACATTGCCAAAAAGGTAGGTTACCAGCAGATAGATACCAGATCAGGCATAAGTATTTGGGGCTATGCAAGTGCAGACTTTGGGAGAGAAAACTGTGTTTGTCGGGGTGTAATCTGTGTATCAACCTGTGGAAGACTGTTACAGAAAGTAGGAAGAGAAAAGATTTGTACTTTCTGGGATGAGCTTGAACTAAAAAGCATGATTTAGGGGGCTTTGTATTCAAATAAGGATATAAGTGGAGTTGTGTTAGCGGAGGGAGGGGGGAAAATAGGGAGATTTGAGATAGCTAGGTTATAGGTCACATTAAAGGTGGGAAAAGTTTTGAAATGATTTATTGTGGTCTCATTTTTTTATATCACAAAAACCTGGCATTTTAATGGGTATGTACACTTTTTATATTCACTGTATGTAGAATTATACGTCATCTCCATTCCAGCAGCCGAAGATCACAATATTAATATTAAACTTGATTTTGCCCAGCCTGCTTTCTTGTGTTATACGGTAAATCATACATTTCTTAAAACTAAAATAAGTATTGGTGTTAATACCTTTACCACATTCAGCAGTCACTGAAAAGGTTCCTCACATATTTATAATACCCCTGACTACATACTTCACAAAACTGCTTTAGTATATGTAACATGCAGTTGGTCATGAAAAGTTTTATACTAAAACTAATAAGAACAAAAAATATTTTACTTACTTTTTTCCCCCACTGGTGCCTTTCTAAACATTAATAACATAAAGTAGGGCGAATGCTTTACAGTCCACCCAGGAGTTTAACAAAGTCAACAAAAGTCCAGTCTTCTTCAGCCACTTTTGCTTGTAAAACCACATTTCACAAACCTCATTGATGTCTTAGTCTCCTATTTGTTTAGGAATTTTGTTGCCGGGTTGCCTTCCTGTTCACATCCACCTCCCAACAACCTTCTTTTCATCTCCTGTGCTTTTTCTCACTCTTGAGCATTTTCCTTTGGGACATTGGAAAAGGTTTCACTGGCAATGTCTCTGTATGAACCTTACTGTCAAGAGTAAAAAGGAGAGTCCCCTTATGCTTGCTGGCTCACTTTTTGTGGGATAAACTTTATTTCTTCTTTTCCCTGTTCTGCACCAAAAATGACACTTCCTACAAGAAAAAATACTGTGAAGACAGCTGAATGCTACAGTTTGAATCTCACACCTGAGTGTGGACATCCCCTGATTAGCAGTGTCTTTCGGCTTCTCCTTTTCTCTTGTTAGGGGTCGCCACAGCGGATCACCAGTCCACAATTGATTGGCAGTGGGGTTTTTATGGTGTTGAGTTGCCAGCCTGGTACCCAACTTTCACAGAAGGTACAAACACACACACACACACACCCCTTTTGCATGTTTTTAAAACTCACTCAACCACAGAGAAGACATGCAGACTTAGCACATAATGCACTCCAGCCGAGGATCAAACCGAAGAACCTCTTGCTGTGAGGCAACAGGGCTAACTGCTGCACCACTGCGGCTGACCTTGACATCCCTTGATTGGGCTAAATTTGCTTCTGTTCTGCGTGGTGTAAAATAAATTGTCATTTTGTACAGACACACTGCTGCCTCCAATTTTTAATACATTTCCATTCTCCCACAGTTTTGTCTCTGCTGGTATGATTGCATCTTTAATAATATAGGTCTTGGCTGCTTTCACATGGCCAGGTTTGGAGCATACACTCAATATACCCTTTCAGTTAACACAGCCTGCAGTGGAACACCAGTTCAGTTGCTTATTTGTGCTTAATACAGTCTGTTCCTTCCAGTTTCTCTGGTATAGAAGCAAAATCTCAAGTTTTCTCTGCATGCTCCATCTTCTAATTCTACCATTTTTTGAAACCTATCATCTTGAGAAGTGTCATACTCAGCCAGCTTTTTTCTTTAACATCTGATTTTTATAGTGATTATCAGTTTATCTGAACAGCTGGTTAAATATTCTATTTTGTCCAGCCTTTTGATATTTCAATTGACATGTTCCTTCAATGTTTCATTTATTTTAATCACCTCTGAGTACATTTCATTTATTGTTTTTCCTGTAAATTGTGGAAACCATCTTTTGAACCATAGCTGAAGCTTGAATTGCTTTTTTATGAAGAGCTGTAGAATCCTTACCAATGTTTTCTCTTCACCTTTTCTGTTTGATTTCCATTGAGGTTTTCTTATTTCTGAGCATCCAGGCAGTGTACTTACTAACCTGTAACTGAAATTTACCCAAAAATCAGTTTCTGTGGCACTGTTTTTTCTCAGTTTCTGTTTTCACACTGGGAGAGCATAAATTAAGGTTTTGATCAGTGTGTAGCCATCTTGGAAGTCCTATCTTGCATACTGTTGATAATTGTAGACCACTACTTCATGTACTAGATTGATGAAGCAGCTTTGTTTTAGATTTAGCATTCCTGCCTTGTGTTCTGTAATCAAACAACAAGAACAGTGTACACACAGAGTGCTGGAGTTCTATCCATTTATATCCATAGCATTACAACATGTGAGTTTTGAAACCAAAGCTCCATCCAGCCCCATATTCTGGCAGAACTTTTTTTTTCAGTGAGTTATTTGACCTTGGAAGGAATAGTCTTCGTTCTCTCTGAAATTGGAAGGTTGTATAACATAATGGCTTGTTGCCTCTTTGAGTGTCGTCTTTTGAGAGATTAAATGAAAGATTTAAAATGCACGCACTTCTTTTACAATAAACACCTTGCTCAGTACTTGTGGTTCGAAGTGTTATTTGTATAACAGCATGGCTGTGGTTATTATTCTTTTGATGTAAGTGAAGTAGATTGTGGAAGTTTCACTCGAAGGCACAGCATGCTTCCTGGTCCTTTCTTATGACCTGAAAGGCTGTATTGTTATTAACAAACATTGCCAGTAACAAGGATGGATGACTGGGAGAATGCAGTTATTTCTTATTAAAGAAGTCTTGGAAATCAAATAATGTACTTTGAATAATGTATCGTGTTTGATTGCAAGCATTGAATTGTGGTTGTGATTCAGGGGGTTCATAGCTACTTCTGCTTTCCTTTAAAATTGGAGCTGTGTAGCTTCCTGTAATAATTGCTAGCTGACATTCTCTCAACTGTAATGGCTCTAATTGTTTGATGATTTAGTATGCAGTAGATGTCCTTCAAGAATGCAACTGCAGTCCTTACATATGGGTTGTCCTGCCTCAGGCAGCCCTTCGGTCGGCCGGATTCCAAAGTCTGGGTCCGTCGCCGGCTGATGTCGCCTCCTCCCTGACGTCAGAGCGGCTGGGGTATAAAAGCATCAGCCGGCGCCATCTTCTTCAGTCTTTCTTGCCACGCGGTGCCCGAAGCAGAAGCAGTTCGCAAGTGCCGGTCGGCCAGCTCCTGTGTTTTCAGTTACCGAAGTCATCTAAAAGCTAAGTACCCCGTTGGGGAACCTTTTCTTGCCTCAGCCGATTTCAGATAAAACTGCAAAAGTTAATAATTGTTTGTCTTGTGGTAAACAAATACCTCATAAGGACTTCCATCCTTATAGTGTAATCTTGTTTCGGAAGAGAACAGAGACACAGGGATTGGGCAAGAGCAGGCGAGAGAGGGTTTGCTTAACCAGGAGTGCAGTGGTAACACTGCAACATTTTGCAGAGATTACTTACATCTGTCAGCCAGTACATTCTTAGGAAGGTGATATGTGGTATACCTAAAAGTGGGGTGGGGGACCCGTTCTTATATCCAATGCAGGCTGGCCATGCAGGCTTGAAAAGTAGTCCAAGAGCTGGGCTTGACTGTCATGGCACCCACATCCCATTTCAGCAGAAAGGTTTAGCGGACAGGCTGAGTAGGTCACAATTAGACCCTCATGAATATATATTGAACAGTGCTTCTGCATTATGACCAATAGCTGGGGTGAGCTGTAAGTAGGCTATTTTGTTTCTCCAGAAAAGAGGCAACTCGGAAAGTTTTGCTGCGTGACACCAGCTCCGGGAGCCCGAAAGATAAATGCCTTCTGTATACCTGGGCAGGTCCATTTTATACACATTCCCACTGATATTCTCAATTCCAAGTATTACAAGAGATCATGAGCCCATAAATGGTTTTGATGGCCCATTTTTGACCCAGCAGCATTGGCACACTTTTTGCTGAGGGTAGTGAGGCCAAAACCAATATATCATCAGTTGGATCATGGAAAAAGAGCCTTTCTGCAATCCAGCCTCTGCTCTCTTAAGGCTGTAGGCTTGAATGATCTAATCCTTATCCCTTGCAGTCACATGTTTTCTGATAACATGTTAAAGCCTTTCTGAGATACAAATGCAGCTTTGGTGTCTTTTCTTCTCATCTGCCTGTCTGATCTGTATAAAACAGAACTGTCCTATACTACTTTGAAGGAACATGCTTCAGCTATATCTGTCTGCCTCAAGACCCTTCTGTACTCTCATTTATCAGTTAAGCAGTTCCTAAAGGGTGTACTTCATTTCATACCACCCAAAAGGGACATTATTCTACCATACTGGAAAAGTTTCACCCTGGTAACCCTTGAACCATCTGTTTTCACTCCACTCAAGTATCTTTCCTAAGATATGAGGTTTTTGGTATTACGTCTAGTAGAGGAATCCCAAGGTTACAAACTTTCTTTTTAACTTTAAATATTTTATTAAAGATTTTTGATAATAATAATTGCATATAAGGCAAAGTTTGAAATGTTATATAATATAAAAATAAGTCGTGTATTAAAGAAATTGAATTATAACTATTTACAATCAGAGAAATTAATAAATAAAACAAGACTCGCACAAGAAATTTTAATAATCTAAAATGATTAAGTAGATGAAGATGATTCAGTAAGGGCAAAACTTTCAGCCAAGGATTATTCTTTAAATTATTAGGATGTATTCGTCTCTCTTTTACTATAGTTTCTTTAATTACCGTGTCCTTTAAAAGGATGAGAAAGTGTTCAAGTTTTGATTCTGAAGAAGTTTTCTGGTTTCTTGTGATAGTTTTTCTAGCTGTGAAAGTCATGTGATGACTGCAGCATTGAATATCATGATTGATATAGTACCATTTATTGTTAAGAACTTGCCATAATTGTAGTAAATCCTTGAGTATATTCACTGCTGCAGTCCCATTTCCCAGACAACACCCATCAGCTTGGACATCCTGGGGTTGGGGTGGACACACCGATTCTTCTACCTGTGTTGTCTTCTCCCAACAGTCACCATTCACCCTCTGATCATGCCTACAGTCCAAAGAGATAGACCGGGAGGCATGGGTTAGTAGTTTTTCCCTGGGTATATTTGTGATGGCTGTCATTCCTATGACAAGCATTCGTGTCCACCCAGTTATAGAAAGATGGGAAGATTGAATCAGCTAATACCCCTTTTATACCATCGACATCCTGATATGCGAGTGGAAAGTCTGCTGAAGCTAGTAAGGAAAGCTAGAACTGTGGAAGTTGGGCCAACAGTCAGACTTCTGTTCACAGGAATTCCAGAAGAGATGACAGCAGCAGTGAATGTAAGCAATCATCTGCAGTCCTGCAGCTGTACTTTTTGAATGAATACAGTACAAGTCATTGAAAGTTTTTTTTTTTTGTTTGTTTGTTTTGAACAGTGAGCTCATCTGAGTAATTTCCTGTATAAACCCTGCATGATTTTCTGCTCAGGAGGGCATCTTTGTTTTACCCTTTGACATCATCTTTGTTGTTGTCATAAATTTTTTGGGTCTGACTTATGGTCGATCCTCCTTGTCAGTGTCTACATCATCAGGGTACTGGCTGCTGTTTGTTCTCTTTGGGTGTCAGCATTCATTTTTGCACTCCCACCCTCATAGAGAAATGTTTAGGTAGGGCAGTTGAGGTCAAAATATTTATTATTATTAATTTTATGCATTTCTGCTTTCTTTGGGTTTCACAGTCAGGGAGGCTTAATTTAACTGTATATTTCCCATGCATGAAATTTAAAATAACAGAAACGTTTACTATATGTAAACTTGCATAGCATTCTTAAAGGTTTCTTTGATCAATCTAGTTAAACTGTGTTGCTGTTTTAGGTTGGCATATATTGCTTTTGGTTTGTAGTGCTGGAATTGTGCATGAAAACTCGGAAATTCTAACGACTAATGGCACTTTACTGTTGAATGGTTATTTCTAATTGACATACTTGGCATGGTTTCTAAATTTAGTCCATTTCCACAAGGGCCGCAGTTACTCAGATCTTGAAGCCCATTAATCACGGATCTGCAGCTCTTCTTGGGAACAGCTTGCCCAATAGAAACATAAGTGAGTAGTTGGCATAGCAGACTCATAAGCCTGTCTAATCTGTCCTATCTTCCTTAACTGTGGATGCTGCATTTATTACAGTAATATTAGCATGAATGTAACTCTGAAATACAATTGTTTTTTTTGTGCTCATGGAAAAGCATAGAATTTAGTTTATTCATTTCTTAACCATGTAAAAGCACTAACAAAGCACATTTCCTGAGGTGATCTAGGAGCAGTTTCTGGTTAGTGACTTGAGTCACACCTGGGGGGGGGTCCTGTAATTTGTAGAAGCGATTATCACAGAGTAAATAACACTGAAAGCCAGGGTCATTTAAAAATTTTAAAAAAGCATATAAGAAACTCTGCTACCTCATTTGCTTTTGGGTCAATTCTGATAATTGTTTAATTTTGTTGAAATTTTTGCTTAGATGTGCTTGTGCTTCACTTCTTAGTTTACTATGTAATTAGCTTTAGTTGTAAAGGAGCTCTGTAAATGTAGCACAGGAATCATTTTTAATAATTGCAAGGTGTTTGCACTTTCCCTATGGTTTTGCGACTGTGGAATTATTGTTTTTCAGTATTGAAGACAGTGATGTTGCCAAAATGTCAGGTGTAGGGGGACTTTGCTCCCTGCGAATAGTCTTTTTCGATGAATGTGGTTCTCGGTGCTGTTTACTCTGTAACAGCAGTTTCATTGAAAGTGGATTCAGTGAAATAACATGAAGTGTTGAAGAGAATGCATGTAGAAGTAGAGAATGAAACTCAGACATCAGGAGTGCCAGCTTTGATGACCTAGAGGAATTAAGCCCTGACTTATGACTCAGATGAACCACGTTTAATTAGTGGTTCTGGTGCTTGTTGGAATTGTCATGAGGAAAGGAGGAGTGACAAGACTTGGCTAGTTCACCTCTCAATCAGGGAAAGAGAGTGTGTATGTGAAGTCCCACATTGGAGTCCTCTATGAAGACCTGAGATTACACAGGAGCAATGGCTCAAAGAGGGACTGGGCAGTTTTGAGGAAGTTACACACCCATGCAGACACCATTACATACCCAAACCTGAGCTTGATGTCGGGCAAGCTCATTGGGGTGAGGGTTTAAAATTTAAACGGTTTGTCTGTGTACATTGTAGTCCCTGTCATGGTCCTACACCCTATCCACCACCACCAAAGAACAAATGAGCCATACGGCTCTCACTAAGAGGGAGCAAGTGGGTCAGTAGGGTGGTTAGTAAGGAAAGTTTATATCGTCAGTGGAGCAAGCCTAGAACTCCCCCCAACAAAAAAAACCTCAAGGCTTCAGGATGTAATATTAGCAAGTTGTAGCCTTTAAACACTATGCTTTATGGTTAGGTGGTCTTCAAAATATTTTTTTTTCTTTTCATTAATGCTTGCATGTAAACATGGCTGTAGCTTCCTCAGTTATGGCAGGCCATCCACAGCTGAAATTTTTTATTAGTTTGATAGATTTGTTTTCTGTGACACTTACTGTTTATGATACTAGTTACATTGAAAGTGACTTGAGTGAAATTGCATAACTCCATTGCCCAGTATGCAGATGGACTCTGAAAGAGTGAAACTCAAGACTAAAAGATGAAATATGCAGTTGTAGCCTTTGCCCTGTAGTCTTCAGAATTCTGTATACTTTTCCTTTTTCTTTGAAAAGTGCATGAAAGTATGGATGTACTTCTTGACTGTGGCAAACTATGCACAGCTGAAGTCATGTTTAGTTAATCTGTCTGGTAGAGTTTGATTTTATTTCTACCGAGTTTTTCTTTTGTTTACTTTAAATCTTTATTTCTCTGATGTACTTATTGATCACTACTTAAACAGATTCATGTTTGAAAAGTTGGGTTTCATGAAAAGTCTGGCTGGATAAGAAATAACATGATTTCTGTTTTTTCCGTTTGTTTTCGTTAGTAGGTGTTCATACAGTCTGAATTGGCATCTTTAAATGCAGTGCATGCATTGTGCCATCCTCAACCTTCTGATGGTGTTCATGCAGGCTAACAAATCAGAAGGCAACAATGAAGGTTAGGACTTCACCCCATCAACGCATTCCTGGTCATTGTTGAACAATCATCTTGTGTGTAGGTGGGCAGAATTAAGGTACCCAGAAGCACTGTCATAGCACTAGATTTTTTTTGCTATATTTTAATTCCTTTTTTGGAAACAGCCATAAATTTTTAAAATGACACAATGGCAGATATGGAGATAACGTGTGCAATTGATGATAGTATTGCTAGAGCAGAGATGTGTAGCAGGATCATTTTGTTGTAATGTAGGTATAGAAGTGTTAAGGAACTAAAAATGTATTAATTTACCAGGAATACTTGGACTAAGCAATCTTTTACTAGCTCTGGAGATTGTATTTTACAGTAGCTGCATTAGCTACGTTTGCTTGGTAAGGAAGTTGTGTGCACTCCATTAGTATGTGACTGTAGGCCACTGGTTGTGATTTTTGCAGATGATTAGAAGGAGGTTCCCAGCTGATTAGGCCTCCATTCCACTAAAGCTACTACTTCTTCACAGCTTTTTTTAAGGGGGTGGCAACTAAAGATTATTTGGAGGGCAGCTACTTGGAGTCATGCATACTTCTCTAAGCATTACCTTCCACTTTACTCTAAATCTAGGGCTGGTTTGCTACTGCTACTTTTATTTTGGCATTTTGGCAGCTCCTACTATTTATAGTTTTTTTGCCCTCCTTACCTCTGCTTTGGGATGCTTCTTAGTAGGTAAGGACTGCAGCAATGTGAGATGAAGAACATGACTTAGTTTTGACATATATGTAATGTGCATGTTTGTAGATCCACATTGCTGCAGTGTCCCAATTTCCCCTCCCTCCTCCCTGTTTTTAGAGGTTGTTGTGGTTTGGATTGAAATTTTGTGTATATTGTGGTATATTATTGTATATATTTGGTTTAAGGGGTGGTTGGTTGTTTTTGTTTTTGTTTTTGTTGTTTTTGTTCTGTTTCTTCTGTTCTTGGACTTCTGGGCAGAGGGAAGAGAAAGGATATGACGGTCACGCCGGTCATGCTGTGTTGCCTAATCCCTGGTCTGGAAGACCGTCTCCTGACGCCAGCCTAACCCCATTTTGATATTCTGCCGATTTGGGCCGACCCGCGACAGCCCCTGGCCCCTAAGGGTGTGCAGCAATGTGGATCTTCAACATCTACATTTAGTTACTGCTGTTCAGTGCAGTTCTTATTATTGCAGGGTAACCTTATCAAACCCAGGTTATGTTGAATTTGCCATTCTTCAGAAATGCTGGGACCCCAGAGGAGGTCATATTAGTTGGTGATCTGGGACAGTGCAGAAAATTGAGTCTCTTCTTTTTCTGACAGGATCTGGAGGGGATCAAACATGATGAAATGAGATGTCACTGAGTTTGCTATTGATATTTAGGAACAGATCCATTTAGCATTACAGAGCTGCTACTTTGTCAATTGCAACTGAGTTATTGATGAGAGGCGTGTATGTGGTTTCCCATCACCAGAGAGATAATGTCCTTAGAAATGATAATTGGGTTTCCTTTGAGCTATACAGCTTACACTACGGTTTAACCATTTGTGTTATCTGCTTTCTAAATAGAGCTTTAGTAGACTAAAGATGAGGTACACTGGTTAATACTGGAGAAGTTCCTTTTTAAGCACAATGCTATGAATGAGTGCATGAAAAACATGATAGTTGCAACCAGATGATTAGTTGAGAGAATGCGACTCACTATATTTCTACTGTTTATATATCATGTCCAGTTGTTGTTGTCTTTTGCCGGTTAGGGGTCGCCACAGCGGAACTCTGGTCTGCTAATGATTGGCAGTAGATTTTCAGGAACGCCAAGGTGCCAGCTCGACGTTCAACCTTTAACGAAGGTACGCCCATTTACGTATGTCTTTCAAACGCCCACCCAACCGTGGGGAGGACATGCAGACTTCACACACAGAAGGCACTCCCCGCACTCCAGCCAAGAATCGAAAGAATCTTTTGCTGTGAGGCAACAACGCTACCACTGTTTATATATCCTGTCCAGTGTTTTTTACATATTTTGTCAGTAAGTTATCCTGACCCAGTAATTAAAAAAAAAAAAAAAGTTTCTTCAAAGCGAACAAAATATAGCTTGGAAAAGCAAAGTAAAAATGGTGGTGAATACTAAATAAAGTGACTGTTGAAGGCCAAGGATATAGCGCTGTTCTTGTGTTATTGTTCCATGGTATCTACTCTGCATGGTTTGCTGCTGTTGAAAACAGCAAGTGGGTGTACATAAAGATGTTTTATTTTTCCTTTTTAGTAATGCGGCTTACTTTTTATCTTAAATTGTGTATTGTGTGTCTTAGAAATACCATAATCAGTACTGTTATCTGGGAGGGCCTGGTACCTTGCACAGAGTCATGCTACAGTGAAGTAGAGAGCCCCCCCACACACACACACACACACACACACACACACACACACACAATCTGTGGACCATGTCACTTATGTGTCTTCATTAAAGACCCTTCCAGCATAGATTCTTGCAGACTAATTTAAATTTTAACCCATGATTATGATGACATGGGTTATAGGTGATTACTAGGTTAACAACCCCAGGGGGCCTTTCTAAGCCTAGCTATGCTTCCCATGGTGAAAATCAAAGTTTTGTGCCTTGTGTCTATGAGGTAAACACCTTAATTAAGCCAACTCCCAGTTATAAATTGTTCATCTATATACCAGCTAAACGAATGGCACATGTGATGCCACAATTTATAGCTATGATTTTGTGGAGGTGTGGCAAACATTTGACAACTTTAATATAACATTTAGAGTCCAGTGGGAAGCAGAATGCAAGAAAATACCAATGTTTTTGCTGGGACTTGATACTGAGAAAGCATTCGATAGAGTCAGCTTGGATTTTATGAGTAGGGCAAATGCAGCATTTGTGTTCCCTGACAGAGTAATGGGTTTAGTTAGGAAGTATATCTATAGGTTCAGAGGCAAGAATTAAGGTGAGAGGATTTCCTCTCTGACAAGCTGTGTTTGAAAAGAGGAGGAAGTCAAGGGTGTCCTCTTTCTGTGTTGGTATTTGCTTTATATATTAGGAGCCATTAACAAAGATGATGGGGGACTCGCAAATTCAGGCATGTAACTGTTATGATCAAGAAAAGTTGGCTTTATTCGTAGATATTTTGTACTTGATAAATCCAGAAAAAGGATATTTAAGTGTTCTATAACATTCGGAGACCGTTTTATTTATTTATTTATTTATTTTTATTTTACATTTGTTAACCGGGAGAGTCCAGCTGGATATAGATCCATTTTCAGTGGAGGCCCAGGGAGAAAAGCTCCATAGCAGTTTTAACATACAAGACGGCAAGTATAACAAAAAGGCACATTTGATAACATACATAGGACATATTTCTTAACATGGATGTACAGTAATCCTCTTGTTAATGATGAGACTTTACATCTAAACATATGGACAAATAAAAGCCTATAGATACAATATTACACTGGTTGATAATAGCAAAAATAATGAATTACTAGCCAGAGGTGGTACAGGAGCATAATCTATTATTCAGAAAGTGTATTTTGAGTAGTTACGTGAATTGGGTTAAGTTGTTACTAATTATGTGGGCAGGAAGAGAGTTCCAGATTTTAGAGATGTAGTGGCTGTAGACAGGTTTACCTGCATCATTGTTAAATTTGGCTACCATAAGGAGGTGTTGCGTGCTTGATCTTAAGGATCTGGTAGTGGTGTAGGGTTGAAGTAGTTGTTGTAGGGCTGGAGTGTTGTCTGAATGATGTAATACTTTGTGTGCGAGTGATAGTTGATTGACTTGAAGTATTAGCGGGAGTTCTAACCAGTTGAGTTTTTTTGAGGCTTTCACAATGGTGTGTCCTAGAAGGTGAACCTGTGGCAAATCTAGCTATTTTATTGTAACCACTGTCAAGTTTATTTAGGTCAGTTTTTTGGAGATTGGTAAGCGCAGGGGAGGCATAGAGTAAGGTGGATAGCAGGTGTGTCCTGGCTGTAGTAATTTTGGAATGGTTGGAGAGAAATTGTTTGTTGCAATAGAGTAGACCCAGTTTTTTATGAACTTTTTTATGGTCTGGGAAATGTGAATGCCAAACATAAGGTGACTATCAATTTCCAGGCCGAGCAGTTTGGCGTGATTGGTAGGGGTGATGGTGGTAGTGTTTTGTGAGGAGATTGTAAAGTTATAAGAGGGGGGGTAAGGATTTGTGAGGGCTGAAGAGGAGTAGTTTTGTTTTAGCCGGGTTTAGAATGAGGTTCTGGTTGGTGATCCATGTTTCGGCTAGGGAAAAGCATTCTTGTGTTTGGGAGAGGCGGAGGTCTAGGGTATTGGATGCGCAGTTTATGGTAGTATCGTCTGCATATTGGACTATTGAGGCTTTGGGAATGGAGGATGGAAGTTGATTAGTAAATGGGGTGAAGAGCAGTGGACCCAGGATAGAGCCTTGGGTACCCCTAGGAACACGGGCACAGAGTCATGCTACAGAGAAGTATGGTTTTGTCATTTTACAGCTTGCTGCCTACCATCTAGATAGCTCTTAAACCAAGAAATAGCAGAGATGCTAAGGTTTAGGATGGATAGTGAGTGAAGCAGTTTTTCATGGTTGACCATGTCAAAAGCTTTGGATAAATCTGAGTGTTGCAGATATGAGCAGTCCATTATTTCTGTGGTTATTGACAGTGTTAGTAAATGATATAAGCGCGGTGGTGGTGCTGTGGAAGGGTCTGAAACCGTGTTGCTGTGTGGATAGCAATTTTTCTCATTTGCATGTCTTTTCAGTATGTGAATTGAGTGAAGGTAAAACAAAGGTTATATCTGTGAACGATGTACCCCTACATGAATTGACCCAGCAATACTAGTATCTATTTGGACATAAGAAGCAGTATTTAGGTGTGTGGATTAAAAAACTTCTGCTATGCTAAGGATATGTATGAAAAGACTAAAAAAATGCAAAGATTGAGGAGCTGAAAGCTTTTGGTTATGGATAAGTAAGATACAAGTATAGAGAATGCTTCTAGTCAATTTTGTTTTATATACAGATCAGGCATATTTATTATCAACCAGAGTAGATGCTATGAACCTTCATTAATAAAGAATTGAAATAATTTGGTAGGTGAAGAAGGCAGGAGCTGGGCGTAGTTGATTCTCCCCATAGAACAAGTTGGTTTATGATCATCTAATATGAAGGAATATTTGAGTTATGCAGTTAAAGCTGATATGTAAAAATCCAAGCAGAAGGTTATAAGTCAAAGTGGAAAGAGATGATGATGAAATTTTGTGGAGAAGTTTGACAAGTAAAGAGAGAGTATAATGTTGGATGCAGATTCTTAAATGTTAATAAAAAACATACAGAAGTATTAAAATTTGCCCCCATGTATGCAAATGTATTTGTCATATTTCGAAACAGCATTTCTGTTTAAACAGGAAATTATGAAAAAATGTTAAAAGATATTTTTGTTATATTGATGATTTAATTTTTATATGTGTAGGAGGTATAGAAAATGTTAAAAAGTTCATATTTGATTTACATCAGAACCCTTTTTACCTCAGTTTTGATGGTTTGCAGCAGGGAACTAGAGTACATTTCTTGGACTTAAAGTTGGAAGGGAAAGTAAATGGCACAATTGTGTCATGGATGGCAAACAGTTTTTACATGCGTCTAGTTGCCATCCACCCCACACAATAAATGCACTCCCTTATAATGAGTTTTTAAGGTTAGCCAAGATTTGTAATCTAACAGAGATTTTGGAAAAGGAAATTTGTAAGTCTACTGATATTTTTATAAAGAGAGGTTATGATGTTAATAGGTAAAGGAGGCTAGTCAAAAAGTATATAATAAGAACAAAAATTTTAGTGAGAAAAATATGGGAAGAAAAAAGATGAAAAAGCCTGAATAGGATTGAACACAACAGATTTATTTTGTATCTATGTACAATATAAAAAGTTCTGAAATATTTGAGATGTTAACACATTACTGGAAAATTTTATTGAAAGATGACGTTTTGGCTGGTATTCTGCCAAAATACTTTTCTAAAGCATACAGGAGAGGCAGAAGTATCAAAGATATGTTAGTGCGGGGACGTTTTAGTATACCGAATTGTACAGTCCCTAATTGCTCATCTCAAGCAGGCACATTTAAATGTGGTAAATGTTTAGTGTGTCCACATATTAATTGTTTTAAATATATCAACAATGTACCCATTACATCTAAGGAAAAATGTTCATGTGAAACTAAGGGGTTAGTGTATGTTTTAAGCTGCCCCTGTAACATGTTTTATGTGGGGGGAAACAAAGAGGATGTTCCGTTCATGATTTATGGAACACATTAGAGACATTAAAAATGGGAGGAAAGAAAAAATGATTGCTGCTCATTTTATGGAATCACATAATAGTGACTTTTCATTATTAAAAGGATGTGTTTTGGAACAAATTGTTTCTTTTTATGGAGATATTTTAAAAGGCAAAAGTTTTGTATAAAGAAAGCATTTACATCTTGAAATGTAATACCCTGGCCCCTAAAGGTCTTAATGGGGAAATTAATTGGAGATGTTTGCTTTAAGAAATAATTAAGTTCACTTGATTATTTTATTGTTTAATTATTATTAACATGTGTATTTAAACAGCATTTGTAATTGATCTTGTATTCCATGAAGGTGTTGAAGGAGCTAGAATAAACTTTTGCTTTTCGTGTGCTTTTTAAAGATTCTTGTGAAGTTTATTCCATTCGGATTTTGGTTGTTTATTATTCGCAAGACTTTTGGTGGTTGTGGTATACAGAAGTATTGTATTCTTTATTATTTTATTTATTTAACATTTGTTTACCAGGAAAGTCCGACTTAGAATGAAACAATTTCCAGTGGAGGCCCAGGGATAAATACTCCAGACATGTCTTGGTAATGTGGGAGGAAACCACAGCAGCTGGAGGAAACCCACACGAATGCAAGGAGGACATGCAGACTCTACACAGAAGGCACCCCTATAGAGAATCAAACCGGAAAACCTCTTGCTGTGAGGCGACAATGCAAACTGCTGTACCACTGCGTCGTCTGAGCAAAAGTATTCCAAAAGTAAGCCAACACAAGAATGGAGAAAGTAGATTTTGCCAATAGGGATGATTGCAAGTTAGGGTAGGAATAATGGTTAAGGTTTTTACCTTACAGACAAAAGGCGCGGGGTTTGATTCTCACATGTGGTGATTGGCTAGGCTTAAAATGGCCCATGAGGGCAGTTAGCCTAGTACTAATATATGAACCTATAAGGGTATACAAGATAGGCAAGGGGGTGGAATTTACTGGAGAAAATAAGCAAAGTAAGCAAGGTTTTGGGAGCAAACAGAGAGTAGAGCCACTTCATAGTCAAATGGGGCCCTAGGCAGGTAATGGACCCAGGGCTCCTTTGCAGCCATTCAAGTGTCCCATTACTTGGCTCTCTGCCCCCAGTTACTGTAAATACCATTCTAACTTGTCAGTGTGCATACTCCTTTTTTTTATTTTTTACAATAATTAAAGAGATTTGGGTTTATTTTAAATTTTTTATACACAAACACTGATAGCCATTTGCTAAACAAAGCAGTCTTGCTCTGAATACAGACTTAGCATGGAGAACAGGAAACTTCTCTTTCCCTGAAACTCACATTCTTTAAAAATGCATTCAAACTTACATTCATTGAAAATGTATCTGGCCAGTGACTGTTCATATACTTTGGGTCCCGGCCTGTTTTCTAACTGTGCCCCCCCCCACCCCCACCCCAAGTGCACATTTTTAAGACTTTACATAAATGCATGTTTTGCTCTTTAGTTCACCTTCTGGATTATTTTAATTTACATTTGTTTTGTAATATAGCAACACTTGTTAGAGTGCATTTTATATTTGTAGTTTGGAACATTTTTTTCCAGTAAACAGTGTAACAAAATGTATCAACCAATAATGACAAAATACCCGTTTCAGGACATTTCAGACATAAAAGGCAACTCAAACTGCTGTCATTACAACTTACCAATATCTGTACTCAATTACAGCCTCTTTATTGACTGTGTGCATCACATCTGGTTGTGATAAAAATGGCCACAGTGAAGTATTCCAGTTTGCTTTATACAAACGCACACTTGTTCCGCAAAGACAGACTAATGACTTTTTAATTTTATCAGCTCACCAGAGTCAGTCAATTTTATCCACAGACATCCCTCAGACTCGGGAATTATAGCTACATTGTTCACTGCATCTTTCTCAAATGTCTGTCAAAAAAATAATAACCATAATAATGACTAAAGTCCCATGTTTCAAATTTGTTTCACATGAATACACAACAGCCAAATAATTCCAGTGTAATTCACACAGACCCATGCACATATGCACATTAGTCATACAAAATAAGATTAAAATCTGTTCAGTAATGACCAGATGGTAAGCACATAAGGTGCTTTCTTCTACAGAGTGACCCCACCCCCCACCAGCAGTTATAGCCAGTTTGTCAGCTGTTTACACCCCGTATTGTTATTTAGAGTATATATTATGTATACTTTATTAATAGTTTTGAATGAACTACATAAAGTTGCATAGTGATCTCAAGTATCAGACCATAAGATCCAGCCAAGTGTAGCGTGATTTAAATAGAAAAGTATTTTAGAGGACATAAGAAATATTAACCACCTAATAACATATGCTAAGTCAATGCATATAATCTCTGCAAAAGTCAAATTCATCTGAATAGTTCCACATTAAAGCAAACTATTACTCTCACACAGGTTAATGCTGGCAGAAAACTTTGCATTTCAGTGCTTCATCTGCAAATGCAGTACCTACTGCCCCTGAAGAATAAATTGCTTATGATGCATTAAAAATTTGGTGATATTGCCATAATATTTCCTGAACTAAATCAGCTATGAAATAGGGAATGGCTGGAAAACAGTGACAACAGTTCATAATGACTAGGTAAGCAGTCCTGGAGACTATTATGGAGCCTACCCCAAATTCCCAATTGCTCCAAAGCACTCTCTGTGTATGTGTCTTGCTTATTGTCACACAGTAGGTAAATGAAGGTGGAAGTATTCAAACCCTGCACCATTGCCACAGGAAGCAGCAAATTAACAACTCTGAGCTTCATCATTAACTACTGAACTGGTAGTTAATGATATCACATGTACTGAGCCTGTGGACGTAGCTAACCTGTTGGCCAACGAGTTATGTGAAAACTTCCCTCCCCTCGCCACATGTACCCCATGACATCCCTTCCACCTGTCCCCTACCTTATATCTCTAAAGAGCAGGTCACTAACACCCTCTCTAAGCCCAGGAACACAGCATCTATGGAACCTGATAACATCCCAGGCTGCGTTCTACATGGGTTTCACCAAGAATTAGCAATACCATTGGGTGCTCATTTCAGTCATAGTCTAAGCACCAAATTCATCCCAGCTGAATAGAAAGTGGCTGCTGTTATTCCCTTGCACAAAGGCGGTGCTTCCACTGACCCCAGAACTATAGTCCTAAAAGCCTGACTAGCCTTATCTGCAAGGCCATGGAGTGAGTAATCATGGACCTTACCAACTAAGATATAGGTAATCTCCAAACACTTGACCCTGCTTAGTTTGGATTTGTTAAAGGGAGATCATGCCTGTTAAACCTGGTGGGCTTCTTCGAGACAGTCACCAAGGCCTTGGATGAGGGGAAATCTGTGCATACAGCCTACCTAGACTTAGCTAAAGCATTTGACCCTATCCCTCACTCAGGCATTACTCAGGCATCGACAGCCATCCAGCTAGGTATCAACCCTTGTATCTTTAGATGGGTCGCTAACTGGCTCACTGGTAGAACCCATATAGTCAAAATAGGGGAATCCACCTCCAACAGCAGACCTGTAACTATTTATGTTCCACAGGGATCAGTCTTGGGACCTCTACTGTTTGGAATCTATTTCTCTGCAGTACAAGCAAAAACTAAAGGTCTGTGGCTGACTGCAAACTGGGAGTGGTCATAGAATCCAAATGATGTCAACATCCTACAAGAGGGTCTTACACAAATAAATAATTGGTGCCAAAATCATGGTCTTAAATTCAGTACAAAAAAAATGTATTATCATCCATTGCGGTAAGAATAATGTTCCTGCTAACTACCACATCAGTAGCAAGCAACATCTTAAATATGCAGTCAGTGGTGAGAGACCTTGGGCAGTCAGGTTGACAGCAACTTCACATTTGACAACCATGTCTCCATAGGGATAAGAAGGGCATTCTATGTTGCTCATCTCGTAAGTAAGCACAACTCCCTGTACTCTTCTCTGTTGATGCCAATAATTGAGTACAACGCTCCTTTGGGTATGTACCTTTCCAAGCACCTGCAGCAATTGGAGAGACCACAAAAGTTCCTCACAGGGAAAATTCTAGATCTTCAGCATCTATCCTGTGTGGATCATCTGCAATCACTGTCAGTTTATTCTGTTTCATACAGACTACTCAGAGGCGATCTCTGCCTTGCATGCAAGGCAGTCTCTGATCCTGCTTTATTGGAAATGCTGCATCTCCGTAAGTCAAATGGTACACAGGTTACTCGCTCTAAAGTCCTTAACGTGGTATGTCACATTAATAGAACCTAAAGGGCACAAGCAGAGCAAGGGACTACAATATTATGCTGTACAAAAGCCGTTCGTTTCACAGAAATCCACAGTCGAATTACTGATGCACAGATAAACCCATTTATTCCACTGAGTTAAAATCCACAAACTTTTTGTTATTTTTGTGACTTTTGGTTTATTTGGTCTACATTAATAGAACCTGCTGGAGGGACAGATTTGTCTCCCAGAGGTTACCACACCTTTGGAACAGACTCCCACTTTATCTCAAACAGAGCACCTCATTGGCCATCTTCAAACTCATTCTGGATCATTGGATGTATAACTGTAAATTCACCCCCGGGGTTCCACCTGTGGCCCTCTTGGACAGGGGCAGTAGGTGCTGATCGTGGAAATGAGTAGAACCTAGCTAGACTTGTAAGGGCCCTAAGGCCATTACCCTAGTAACTTCCTATGATCCTATGCTCTAAATGCAGGAGTAACAGTTTTTTAATTAAATGCCGAAATCCTTTACAGTCCGATCTTACATAGAAGACTGTATCACAGTGAAATGTGACAATGACTACATAATGGATGCTGAAGATATGACAGTTCTGATCACCACTCCAAATAATGCAGACTAATGGTCAACCTTTTTACAGTTGCTGGAGGCTGTAAAGAAAGTAGTACAAAAATGTATTACTAAAATGCATCATGTTTATACTGTGTTACATAGTCCAGTCCTGTTAATGAATCTGTTCACTCTTAAGTGCAATGAATAAAGCAAAACAATTAGACAATATAAATACTGCAACTGCTTTTATTCAACAACCTACAAGTCACACACAAATCAGAAGTATTACTGCATACAACAAATTATTTTGGCGTCTAACTTGCTGCCAGGATACCTATATCTCATTTTTGACCTCCCTGTGTCTTTGTCATCAAACATAGTTATCCCGTCTGACATCACTCATTCAGGTTTGTTCTACTTGAATGGCTAATGATGTATTGTTGCAGCACACACCTCCAGAGTCGACAGAACTGGATTGTGGACTAATGTGGCCCTATCCAAGGTAATAAATCTGTCCCACTTCAGCCATACCAGCATCCTATTACATGGCTGCCTCTCCCCATTTACTATAAGCACGGTCAAACATGTTAGGGTAAATGACATTTTCTTCTTTACTTTCACAATTATCACAGAGATGTAGATTTCATTTAAAACTTTTATTTCAGATTTTACAGAAATAACACTGACAGCAGTTTGCTAAACAAAACAAAACATCCTCATTGAAAACAGTCTTGGCATGAGAAACAGTGTACTTCTCTTCCGTTGAAACTCACATTTAGTGAAAATGCATCTGGCAACCCTTTAAAGTACAAATGATGTGCTGGGATTCATCCTCAAGTAGCATGTAATGAAATACTAATTGGTATCTAAGCGAAAAGTACAGGAATTCAAAAGACAAATGTATACCATATTTGGTAACAGCCTGGGACAGCCCCTGGACACAAGTCTCACATTTAAGAACAGCCCAGGAGTACTGTCTGGTGAAGTCACTTGGCAGAGTCATAGAAGACAAATCAATGCTGAGGGAATCTAACCATGTACTACAGGAAGCATCTCTTTAAGCGCTCACAGCCTTGCTAATGTGCTGTAAGTGATAGACAAACTGTTGCAGCCCAAGCTACAAACTTATTTAACTCTGACTGACCTTTGACAGACTAATTCTGAGACATTTACCAAAAAAAAAAAAAAAAGAGAGAGTTGAAAGAGGCTGACAGTTGGCGTGGAGGATTAAGGCTCTTGCATCCTACAGTTAAGGTTGAGGGTTTGACTCTGCTGAGCAACTGGCTTAACCAGACAGCGCCTCCTTACCAGGGCATTTTAATTTTACCTAAACACACACACACACACACACACACACACACACACACACACACTGCCTTTCCTGTGCACTTGTAAAGGCTGTCTTCCAGTTGTAATCAATTCTCTTGTGCATCTTTCAGAAAATAAAATTTATTATCCCTGCTGTAACAAGACATGAAAAATAAAGTCAGTTCTCAATCTCTTTCATAAAGTTGCCATAATAATCAAATCCATGCACTCACTTCAGTCTCATCATATTGCGGAATCCTTAATGTTGTTTATTAAACTCAAATTGCTCACAAGTAAGTAAGTGCAGACTTAGAGGCAGGGCATGAACTGCTGATGAAAGGATATAAACTGAATGTGATGGGAGTTTTACATTTTTATTGTTTATAGCCAGTTTTGCTGATGTAGGCCGCGGTGGTGCAGAAGTTAGCGTTGTCGCCTCACAGCAAGAGGTTCTCCCATTCGATTCTCGGCTTGAGTGCCTTCTGTGTGGAGTCTGCATGTCCTCCCCGTGGTCGAGTGACGTTAAAGACCTGCAGGTAGGTGTGTGCGTGAATGGGCATGCCTTCTTTGAAGGATGGACGTTGGGCTGGCAACACAGCACCGTAAAAATCCACTGCCAGTCATTAGTGGACGGGAGTGCCGCTGTGGTGACCCCTAACCGGTAAAAGCCAAAAGACATGGATAGCCAGTCTTGCTGATCCCTGAGCCAGCAGCAGGCCCCAAGTACCTGACTAGGTCATCTTGTTCTGGGACCTACTCTTGCTAGAGAGAAATAGAGAGAGAAGGGTAACAGAGTGGGATGGAGCTAAGTAGACGTTTGGCATGCAGGTTAGAGACTACCTTCCTTTCCAGGGACTGATTAGAGTCTAGGGAAAGAGAAAGGGACATGTGATTGTTTAATGATGTACCAGAAATGATAGTATTTTTAATGATTCTAGAACAGAAGTTGCTGTTGAAAATTGGATAATTAGCAGGACATATAAAATACTACATGTTAACTATACGACTCAATCAGAGGAGGTTAGAGAAAATTAGGAAAAGAGAAGGACGAGGCAGTATATGAAGGAAAAAAGTCCAGAAGGTTTTGTATTTTTGCTTGGAAATGTTTGCATAGGTGTTTTTGTTGTAGAAACAGACTTCCAAGAATTTTTCCTCAGGTAGATAGCAAATGCTGGACATGTATTAAGAAAGACAGAGAGGTAATTGGGAACATGTTCTTAGGGAATATAACAAGTTGGCAGATTTTAAAAATTCCCTGTGGAGTTTTGTCAGAATGTTGGGGGAACAAATGGTTGTAACTAAAGAAATGCATCTTTTGAGCTGAGATCTAAGATCTGAATTTTCCCAGATATACTGCCTGACATAATACTGCGGTAGCGTTGTCACCTCACAGTAAGATGTCCTGTTCGATTCTCAGCTAGAGCGTCTTCTGTGTGGAGACATGCATGAATGGGCGTACCTTCGTTGAAGGTTGTGCATCAGGGCCGGCAACTCGGCACGTAAAAAAATCTACCATCAGTCATTAGTGGACCGGAGTTCTGCTGTAGCGACCCCTAACTGGGAAAAGCCGAAAGACACAACAACAAAAATACTGGCTGACATAAAAGCAATTACTTGAAGGTGGAAGTCCAAATCTAAACCTAAA
This sequence comes from Protopterus annectens, assembly GCF_019279795.1. Lineage (NCBI taxonomy): Eukaryota > Metazoa > Chordata > Ceratodontiformes > Protopteridae > Protopterus > Protopterus annectens. The sequence continues at coordinate 1,800,353,436 of NC_056725.1, read as the reverse complement.
CCATCTGTAACTGAAGAACCAAATATTGCAAAGGAGCTAAAAGAACCAGAGGTAAGATCTTTAGGAAAGGGAAGGAGCAAATTACATAGAAATAAAGGACATTTGTGGAAGCAGCACAAGCAGAATAATGTACAGGAAAAGGAGTGAAATTTAAGGCTGGGTGAAACTGTGAGCAGTTTATATAATGTTGAAGTGAAGGAAATCATTAGATAGTACATGAAAATAACGGAACTGGTGTTGTGGGTGGTTTTCTTTTCTGTTACTGTATATATTAAGAATGTCATGTTTGGTAAAGATGTTTAAAAAACGTTATATATTCATACCCATGTCCTCTTATTCTTTTTTTATTTCATATATATGTTTGCCATGTAATCAAAAACAATATCAGTCTTTCAGATGTCCAAACACTTTGTAACATGTGAAAAGTCACGTATTTGTCCCAACACTTTAATTCAACTAATTTTGAGAGAGGAAAAAATTCTCATGCTATTTCTTGTTTCCAGGAGAACACTATGATATCTGGTATCTGCTGTCATCTTTTTTTAAAACCTGTCTTCTGCAAGCACTGAACTTGTATGATTTATGCTCTGAGGGGATTTTCAGTATCAGATTCATCTGCTTCATAGTCCTTTTCATGGGGCAAACCTTGTATTCTGTCAATTGCTGATAATATATTTTGTGAATATTTGTCTGTATTAGTCAAGAAAAACGCCACAAGAAATAGTTTGTTTTATCCTTTGCATATGACATTCCTTTTTTAACCTCCATAAACTGCAGTTTCTAAACCAAAGTGCATTTATAAATGTTGATACTTGTTTGGTGCCTTTGTAATCAGTTCTTGTTGCCCAGTGGGTCTGGGTTGTACCTGGAAAGCATGTAATATAAAATAAATACACAAATATCAAATATAATTATGTATTTAATATATTATATAAATATATATTTTTCCATGAAAGCATAAATAGCATGAAGCATGATTTTGCCACACTCCTAACAAGACTGTTCAGTCTCTGCCTTCATACAGGTTATGTACAAGGTGAATAGAGAACAGCTGCAGTTATTTCCCTGCATAATGGATTACCTTCCACAGACCAAGGGAATTACAGACTCGTATGTCTGACCAGCCTCATATACAAATCCATAGAAGGACTTAGCATTGAATTAAGCAATGAGGACAGTGGGAACTTCCAAACCCTAGACTTGTTTTAGTTTGGATTTGTAAGGGCAGGTCATGCTTATTCAGCCTGGTGGATTTTGTTTTGAAAAGGTAACCAAAGCAATGGATGAAGGTGTAATGGTACACATCACATACCTCAACCTGTCCAAAGCGTTTGTCAAAATTACGTATGCAGGCGTAGTAGAAAAGCTAAATAAACTGGGAATAAACCCATATGCCACCTGATGGATTGCAAACTGGTTCACAGATGGGATGCAGTTAATCAAAACTGTGGAAGTTTACCTCCAGCAAGAAACCAGTCACTAGTGGAGTCCCCCAGAGTCCTGTGCCGGCACCTCTCCTGTTTGGCATCTACTTTTGTGAAGTAAAAGCCAAATACCAAATTCTGAATGACTTAGTTTGCAGATGACTGCAAGCTAAGAGCAGTTATTGAAACCCCAAATGGGTTTGTCCATTCTGCAGAAAGGTCTGTCTCAAGTAAATACCTGGTGTCAAAATTATGACCTGAAACTAAATGCCAAAAATGCTTTATTGTATCCTTTGGAAAGTCATCTACCCCAGGGAACTACCACATTGACAATACACCCCTAAGAGTCGCAGAATATGGGAACTTATGTGGACAGTGACCTAACATTTGGCCAACATATGTCTGTTGTAAGAATGTTCTTCTGTATTGCATAACTTATAAACAAAGGGATTGTGTCTAGATCTGGAGAAATCATTGCTCCTCTTTGCTCAACCCTCTTTAGACCAGTCATTGAATATAGTGCTCCTTGGCATGTATCTGAACATATCTGTGCAACAACTGGAACCCCCATAAAGATACCTTACTAAAAGAATACAAGGCCTAAACAACATGTTTTACATGGACCTACCCAAAGCCCTGTTACTATACTCTGTATCCTGCAGACTGCTAAGAGGTGACCTGTGTCTGGCATACAAGGTATCTCCCACCCCGTTATGGATGGATTTACTGCACATCAACAAATCAGATGGCATCAGAAATATTTGGTTTGGGGATCTAAACCTCTTCTGCAACAACAATAAAATAGTTTAGAGGGACATGTATATTTCACAGGGGATACCGCTGCCGTGGATACAGACTCCCTATCCACATAAAACCAAGTTCATCCCTGTCCATTTTCAAGCAAAACTTAGATCTATGGATGGGAAACAGAAAATTTACCCTCAGACTCTCCACTGTATTACTAATTGACAGGGGCAGCTCCTAAGTGCTGTATGTCATGCATACCATTATCTGTGGTATGATCCCATTTTTTATTTATTTTATTTAACATTTGTTAACTGGGAAAGTCCGACTTGGAACAAAGCCAATTTTCAGCTGAGGCCCAGGGAGAATTGCTCTAGATGCATATCTTTATATCGTCGGGGGGAAACCCACAGGAATGCAGGGAGGACATGCAGACTCCACACAGAAGGCACTCCAGTCGTGAATTGAACCAGAGAACCTCTTGCTGTGAGGCGACAATGCTACCACTGCACCACTGCGCCATCCAGTTATTCTCATTAGTAATATACAATTATCGATCTTGGGTTGGGTAAGGTTAGTCTATAACCAAATAGAATAGGTTATTTCAAGCACAAAAAGGGAAATTGGCTAGGCTGAAAATACCTTGCAAGGGCAGGTAGCCTAGTACTTATGAACCTAGAAAAGCGTCGGTGTACCAGTGTACTTACCTGGTTAACAAAAGTGAAATAAAATAAAATTTGTACCAGGTGACCACAAATTGTGTACTTTTTCCCATGTTGCCAAATCTGCTGTAATACATGCTATATATATTTTTTTTTGTAGTAAAAAGCAAGCCAGTTATACCTGTATCACCTAAGGTTTCCCCATCAGTAGTTATGTCTTGGTCAGTGGTAACCTATATACCTTTGCACTTCCTAGCATAAACTTGGAAAATAGCAGTACACTGCCATTTTTTTTTCTTGAGCCCTAAACAGTCAGCACCTTCTTCTAGTTCCAAAACTCCATTTATTTATTTACTGACATTTGATTGCCAGGAAAGTCTAAATGGGTATAAGCCCATTACCAGCAGCGGCCAGGGAGAAAAGCTCCCAGGTATTACAAAACATTTTAAGAACAATGATTTTGCAGTATTTAAAAATACAAAAAAATTAAACTACAATTTAATATCAAGTTAGACAAAATATGAAAACATTGGTTAAGAACTGATGCAAGTTATATAACAATGATTTAATATTTAGGGAAATCGTAGTCAGTTTATAGAGAAATTAAAAGCAAGTTGCTGTAGTACAAACAGGACTTGCAATATGAAGTGAGAGAAAAGCAGGTTTATGGTATATTTAGAGAGAAAGCCGGGAGATGAGAAAATGACAAACATAAGGAAGTTTTTTGAGGAAGGGAGAGTAAAGAAGTGTAAGGTATGAATAGGTATTTGTTTACATTTGGGATATAATTTATCCTGCTGTTGTGCAACAACAGCGCCAGCTTTTGGCTAGGAAGTCTTTCAGAATGGTTTTGAAGGATGGGAGGGAGATTACTGACCTGATGGACACAGGTAAGGAGTTCCAGGCCTTAGCAACAAGGTAGAAGTACAGACAATGTCCAGCAGATTTGATAGGTTTGTGGACAGACAGGAGTTTTTGGTCATTTGATTGTAGTCACCATCTGGGAGCATAGTTGTGCAAAATGTTATTTAGTGCTGGACAGTCGTATGGATTCTGGATAATTTTATACATGGTAAAAAGCTGTGTATATGTTAGTTGATGAGGTAGTTATAGTCAACTTAGGCTTTTTAGCTATACAGTGGTGGATTCTGAAAGGGGCGTTTCCTGCAAATTTAGCAACTTTTATCAGTTTGCCTCAAAATTCTATGTATATGCTTCATTTCCAACATAACCTGGTATACACCATTTGATCATAGTTTTTAACCCTTCTGTTCCATATTTCACAACACCTTTCTTTCAGTGGGAAGGTCACATAATATTTCTCTCTCAAAAACTCATATTGTCATTATAACTATATCTGACTGTTAAGCTTATCTTTCTGCCATTTTAGAAGGCTATCTTAGCTTGAGTATGAGTAGGTGTAGATTAGTTCCTACATCTTTTGTCCAAAGCTGCATGATGCTCTTCAGCTCCGCTCCTTTATATGCAGGGGAAGGATGCTTTCCTTGTGGATGACTGCAGTCCTCGTTTCTTTCTTCAGAATCACCATATCTTCCATTGTACCCGTCTGTCTGCTGCCTACACATCCAGCAAAGGTTACATTTAACAGTATTGTTTGTAGAACTTACTTTCCTTGATTAAATTTAACTGTCAAATGCACCAGTGAGCGCAGATGTTATTGGAAAAACTGCAGGAGATGACTGACCAATCAAAACATCACAACTTCTCTCAGTAATGTCACTTCGTTTGTTACATACATCTGAAGTTGTTTCTGATTTGCGTTTTTTTGGTGTATGAGTGATACCATTCCCAAAAGTGAATGTTAGACCTTCACTACATTTAGTTATGTCAAGCTGGTGTGATGTTATCTTATTTGTTTGTATTGTTAGTGAGCTTGGCCAGAGACTGGAGTTCAATCAGTAAGGAGTGAAGGACTAGCTAACCATTTGATGTCTCTTTTTGCATGGGGTAGGTAGGTATCAGTGTACAGTACTGCCTGCATTCTGAGCACTGCTGAAATGTCATTGTGCACATGGGCATACATTGCCATGATTTTACTTGTTAAACTGACTACATTAGGAGGAGACTGCCTGTCTGTCCACTGCACAGCCATGTCAGAAACGTGTTTAGGGGCAGGGATTTTGCATATAACTTGCTAGCTGTAGAGCTTATGACAGAACCAAGTTTGCTTCGTAGTCTGTTAGTAGACTATGGGATTAATTGCCATTTGGAATTAGTCAAAGTAATTTGCTGGATCTGTTTAAAAATTATTTGATTTAATGGGTACCAGAGTGTATTCATTGAATTTGGAACTTGCATTCTACTATAGTCCTGTGGGCCTAAAAGCGTTGAATGTAAACTATGAAACTGTTAGTGGGAATAAGTAGATATTACCATATTGAACCCCTGCTATACGACCTGCACTGGTCAGCATGAGATGTGAATGTGATTCTAGTTCTGACCTATCTTGTCCTGCTGGACATACGTCTCTCCTATGTTAGAGTTGCTGGTGTTCTACTACCCAAAAAGATCCCTCTGCTTAGCAGGTGTGGGGCTGATAGTGAATATGGAGTCTTGTTTAGAATATGTAGGTTTATAAGTAGGTACTAGGCTATCTGCCCGAAGGCATTTATAAGCCTAGCCAGAATGTGTTGGCTTTCGCCACCCCCTTAGATTAGTTTCCTGTGCCTCTGTCCAGCAGAGCCACTGCAGTGATCCCTGGGATAAACTTTCTGTTTCCATCCTCTCATCAAGGTTTCTCTTGAAGAGTGTTAGCGAGGAGCTGTACCTAATGTAGATTGGAATCTTGTTCCAAAGCATGGGAAGTCTCTGGGATAGGAATCTGTCCCTCCAGCACATCTTATTTATTGTTGGGTTGAGGTTTAGATCCCTAGAGCATATGGCTCGAGGGGATAAGGTTTTCTTTAGGTGGAGCATGTCCATCATTTCTGGGTTGGACATGGCCTTGTGTGTCAGGCAGAGATCACCTCTGAGTAAGCGGTATACAACAGAGTACAGTGGAGTTTCTTCAGTCGAGCTGCATAGGGCATCTGTTTGAGGCCAGCGATCCTCTTGGTGAGGTACTTCTGTGGTCTTTCCAGCTGTTGGAGGTGTCTTGTAAGGTACATCCCAAATGGGGTGTTGTACTCTGTGATGGGTCTGATGAGTAGAGGGGCACAATGACCTCTCTTGATCTGGATGCAAACCCTTTTGTGATTAGGTGGGCCACATAGAAAGATTTTCTAACCACTTTGGCAATGTAATTATCAAAGGAGAAATTACTATCTACTTGGGTCCCCAGATCTCTTATTACATTTTCTGTATTTAGATGGCTACCACCTATGTGGTAGTTTGTGTGTAGTTTTTTTCCAAAGGGGATGACTATGCACTTTTTGTCATTTAGCTTGAGGCCATGATTTTGACACCAGGTATCCGTCTCAGTGAAACCCTTTTGGAGGATGTCTGTGTCAGCCAGAGTGTCAATTATAGCCCCTAGTTTGCAGTCATCTGGGAACTTGGTGAGCCATAGTCCTCCTGTGCTTGCCTGTACCTTTGAGAAGTATATGCCGAACAGGAGGGGGTCCTAGGACTGAGCCCTGGGGAACGCCACTTTTAACCGGTTTAGAGTCAGACCTAGCTCCCGCAACTCTCACCTTGTGGGTTCTGTCCGTGAGCCAATTCACAGACCATCTTGTGACATAGGGGTTTATGTTCAGGCTGGTGAGCTTGTCTATAATACCAGAATGGAGAATGGTGTCTAAGGCCTTTGCGAGGTCTAGGTATGCTGTGTGTACCACCTTTCTCTCGTCTATAACCTTGGTAACTGTCTCAAAGAAGTCCACCAGGTTCAGGAGGCATGATCTTCCCTTAAAGCTGAACTGGGTAGTGTCCAGTGTTTGGAGGTTCTCAATGTCTCTGTTAATAAATTCCTTGATGATATGCTCCATAGCCTTACAGACCAAGCTAGTCAGGCTTGTAGGGCGATACTTCCCAGGGTCTGTTGTGGCTCCAACTTTGTGGAGGGGAATAACCATTGCTGTGCACCACTCTATGGGTACATAGCTTGTGGAGAGGCTGAATTTAAACAGTGTGTTTTGCTGAGGAGTTAGTTCGTCTTTGAGCACGTGTAGGACGCAGCCTGTAACACCATCCAGTCCCATTGATGTTGTGTGTTTGGCTTTGGAGAGGACTGTTTTAACCTGAGTGTCTGTAATTTCAGGGACTCTACATTCTTCTGGTATGGTTATGTTCCCTTTTGGGGGTGAGAGGGGGGTAAAGTTTGCACTGAGCCTGTCTGCCAGGATGTTGGCAATATCTGTTGGTTCAGTGTATTTTGTGCCATTCTGCATTAACTCTGAGCAGATCTGAGCATTGCCACTTAGATTGTTGACATAGCTAAAGAATGCCTTGTGGTTATCTTTGGAGTCCTTGGCAATTTTTCTTTTGAAGCTCGCCTTGGACAGTTTTATGAGGGATTGTAGTTTATTGCTGATACTGATCATGGATGTCTTCCCTTCTTGGGATTTTACTCTCTTCTGTACTAGTTTCCTCCTCCTGTTGTATAGCTTGTTTATGGCAGGGGTCCACCAGACTGGTTTCCTTTTCTTGGAGGAGTGAGTCTTGGTTTTGCTTGGGATAGCATGATCCATGCATTCTTGTAGGTGCCCGTAGAATGCATTAATAAAGGATTTTGCAGCTTGGACAGTGTTATCGTTTAGCATGGGGGGCTTTGAAACTTTCCACCTCGGTCTTAAGTAACATGAAGTTTGCTTTTGAAAAGTTTTTCACAGTGGTTTCCTTGTCTGGGGGTAGGGGCAGAATGTGGTTATCCAAAATGATTTGTTTACGGTCAGATCTAACCAGCGAGGGGCTGACCTCGGTGTGAAACACCAGTCGCCCATGTTGGTGATTACCAGGTCCAATATGTTGTCACCTGTGGTGGGAGTGTTGACCAGTTGATCCAGGGCATTTGAGTTTATAAATTCTAAGAAATGTTGGGCAAGGGAGTTAGTACTTGAGTAGTTCTCCCAGTTAATGTGTGGGTAGTTAAAATCATCCAATATTAGGGTGTTTGGTAGGATCTTTGTTTCCCAGTGTTTCCAGAAACAAGGAATGGGGGTCCTGGGACATGGTGGGTGATCTGTAGCAAGCTACAATTTGAATTACAGTTTTGCCCGTTGTTAGTTGCACATGGATAATCTCTGAAGCATCGTGCTGTGCCACTAACTTGGAGGTGTGGGTATCCTTGATGAATATGGATACTCCCCCCGCCTTTTGTATTTTGGACTGGGTTCTGTGTCCGAACTCTATGGTATGACTTGCAGCCTGGCAGTGCTGGGGTGCTCTCTGGAGCCTTAAACCAGGTCTCTGTTACTGCACATATATCGATTTTCTCCATACTGAGGAATGCCTCAAGTGCGTGCATTTTGAGGTTTAGACTTCTGGCATTGAGTAGCATTATCCTCAGATTTTGACTTGTGCTATTTACGGCGGTGGGTGCACTATGGGAGTGGCAGGAGCCTTGGCCAGTATTTGAAAGCCTAAAGGTGACTGGTGCAAGCCGTCCCTAGCGACGCAGTATGGCTTGTCGAGCATGTCATCCCAGGCAGACACTGGATCCCCTTTGAATGACACCAGAAACTTAGACAGTTGTTGAAATTGATCATTTTTTCTTTAATCTGTGGCATCATTCTTGGTGAGGGCAGGATGCTACTCAGGGTCAGGGTCATACTGGCCTGGGCTATGTGATCAGAGAGCTCTTCCATGTCTCTTTTCATGTAGTCCAGGGAGGTATTTCAGGTCATTCACACTAACATGGACAATGACAGAGTCGTATTTGTACTTGTTCTGGAGTGACCCGAGTGCTCATGTTATGTGGCGGATCCTGGCACACGACAGGCAGCTAATTTGGACTTCCAATTACATTTCTTAACATGATGTTTACTTTACTGAATTCACTACTTTATGGTTTGAGCTGGCAGTAAAATTTAAGAAACTCCATAAGCATTTCTGTTTCATAAAGCTTACATTGATGATGACCCATTTTTTTTGTAGACATGATCCATTATTTTACACTAGTTTTTATGATTTTTATAGTTACTAATATGAGTTTTACTGAGTAATTATTTGTTGTTCTGTAGGTTGTTATAGTGATTTTGTAAAAGCTTACATTGTTTGTGTTGTTACAACTCTGGGCTTAGGCTTGCCAAACATGATTTTTTTTAATTTTATTTCATTCCTGCTTGACTGTACAGCCATTGCCACACACCTATCGTGCTCCCCATCATCAAGGTCATAGAGTGGCTTTTATCCTGTCAGCCGTCTACCATTTTTTTCTGGACCTAACTCCCAGCAGTGGCTGCTGATGTGTACATTCACAGAAGAGAAGATCAGCTGTATCTTCCTTTCAGAAGCATGCACATTTCAGCACACGCTTCATGGTGAATGAAGTCTGGCAGAGCCCAAGCATATGACCTGAAACCAAATGCTGCATGTCACTCCTCTGACTAGATGCAGCTGGCTGGACCACCTCCCTCCATCCTGATTGAATGTGCTTTGGTTGGCTTCTTATCCCCAAACTCCTTTATTGCCTATTCTTACACCTGAGTTTTTAGTCGGTACTGGGCCATTTGTGTCAGTCATGATTGACTGATTTCAAGGCACCTCTGCCGACTTCATGTATCCCAGCTGTTGGGAAGAGTGAAGGTCCTGCTATCACATCTTCTCTAGGTCCCCAGGAGTTGTTCTAGATGGGCCACATGTCAGAGTGTAAGCCCCTTTTTGGGGTCTTATTTTTAGGATGGCAGTATGGCACTTTTATAGGCACACTAGTACCGCTATCTCATCCAAGGATGCCTTTCTCTTTTGTGAGCTGATGATCCAGCATCCTCTCCCCCTGACAGTGACTCTTTATATTTAAAGATGGATATTTAAAGGTGAAGCCTAACTATCCGCAGGCTGGGGGAACTACAGGGCAGTTTCACTGTGGCATTATATTTGGCACCTTCTTGAGGATTTTTTTTCTTATGTCTTGTGCTGTGTTACTCCTGCCAGTTTATAAACACAGCTTGGCTTCTGTTTTTGAGCACTTTCCCTGTTACAGTACCACACAGTAGTCAAGTGCTTGCTAAGCCAAACGTGCTGTAGTCCTGGGCCTGTTGTTACATCTGGCCTTCTCTAAAAGCAATGTAAGCAGACACCATCACATCCGATTCCCCCACCTTTGAAGTTTCGCCTTCCCTGGTTACCTCCAGTAGTACCTGGGCTAGTGATTGAACCCTGGTTGGTTGGGTAGCAGCCAGGGGGTGTTAACCCTCTAGATCTAGGAGACAGTGCTTTGTCCTGGAGGCTTCATTACTTTTTGCATTTGAGTGCATGGCTTCCTTAGACATTATTAATCAGTGAATTGAATTAAATTTATTTATTTTCCTGGAAAGGTCTTTTCCTGATGACTGTTCTATTGGCTGGAATCATTTCTAAACTCCATGATTAATGTGTCCTATGTCTTGCATAGAAACAGTCAGACCCTCTGTATGGTTTTTGATGTCGTTCCTTGGGTCACTCTTTAGCCCTTCACAGAGTGTTAATTTTTTTATGTCTAGTCCAGAGCAAGAACAGGTTTTGTTAGAACCTGTTGTCAAGGCCTACCAAGTTGACCATTGTCTTCTTTTCACACTGGACTTGCCTATGGTTTAATGAATTTTTATTTGAGATGACCCTTAGCAAGTAGTTGTGTGCATTCTGAAACCAGTTCAGTTAAGCCCATTTGAAACAGCGGTCCTTCTTTCCAACCTCCCCTAGGTGATGGAATACAGATATTATTTTTCTGTTTCTTTTATACCACCACTTCCTGTTTATCATTTTCAGATGTTCTTCGTTTTCCATTGCTGCAGTCCTTACTATTGGGTATAGTCCGCATCCAGTCGGCCCGAATACCAGAGTATAAGGCTGACGTCGGTCAGGGCGCATTAGACTGACGTCAGTACGTCAGGGTACTAATGCGCATGACCGGCGTCATATCCTCAGTCTTTTTTGCCGCGTGGTCCGATGCAGAAGCAGTTTTGCGAGTGCAGGTTGGCGTTCTGAAATATTTCCGAAACCGGAGTTTCAGACCGAATCAGAGTTGGCTAAGTACCCGTTAGAACATTTTTGTTTTTCTTGCCTCAGTATTTTACCGGATGTCAGAAAAAGTGAATAACTGTATTTCTTGTGGGAAACAAATACCTCATAGGGGTTACCATACATTGTGTATACCTTGTTTAGGGCCTGAGCACGACGTTGTTGGTTGCCGCTCTTGTGCTAGGTTTAACAAACGCACTATTAAGAGGAGGTTAGACTGTGCCAGATTAGTGTTTGGGAAGCGTTGCAATTATAAAATGCCGCCGGATGCTCCGGCCCGCTTCCCAAGACGCGCAAGGCCAAAACAGCGAAGCCTAGGGTTGAAGAACCGGCAGTCCCGGACGCCGGTTCTTTAGGTGGCTCAGTGGAGCCAGAGGTTTTGCCAGGAGTTTCTATGGAGTCTCAGGCAGAAACTTTACTGTTACAGGATGTACCCTCTCAGGAGGCAGGCCAGGCTGAGGGGCTTCTCAGGTAACTATTCTTCCCTCTTTTCCCACAGTAGTTAGAGCCTCTCCTTCTGTTGCCAAAACTTCTTTTAGAGGTAGGCCAACTTCAGCTTCAGTAGGGGCTTCTCCTAGCCTTCGGTTCTGTACCTAAGAAACATATGCTTAAAATGGCAGAAGATTTGATTACTATGATTAGAGGTTCTATGGGCCCTCCTGATAAGAGGCCTAGAGTGGAACCAGAGTTTGACAGTTTTGAACAGGGTTCAGGGGCTTCTGAGTCTTCTCTGGGAGATTTGCAGGAGTATCCTCATTATTCTGATTCTGATGTGGATGATGCCACTCCTTCGGCTTCTCCTCCTGAGGATTTTTCATTTTCAGAGACTCTGCATTCCATGAGGGAGCACTTTAAATGGGAAGGCCAGGATTACTCTGATTCCAGGAAGAGGCTTAGGGAATTCTTGTTTTACCCCAGCATAGGCCCTTAGCTATACCTCCTGTGTTGAATGTGGTGGAAGATGTTTTGCAGAGGCTTCCTGAACCCTGATTCTTTGCCTCCTGCTCCTGTTAAACCTGATAGGTACTATAGGGTGCCCAAGCTCATAAGTATTTGTTTAAGAGTCCTAGGGCGGACCCAGAAACTGTTTCTCAGGGGCCTAAAGGTGTTAAGGCCTCTGTGGTTAAAAATCCTGTTCCCACTGACAAAGAGGCAAGGGCGTTAGATAGGTGGGGTAAGAAAGTGTATACTTCTTCCACTCTAGCCATGAGAGCGTTGAATTGTCAGTTTCACATGCTGAAATATCAAAATTATCTCCTTTCACAATTGATATCTAAGGTGGATGCTTTGGCGGAAGGTATTGATTGTAAAGACTTGCTGGATTTAGTTTATGTGTCTGAACAAGTGGGCAAGCATTCTTTGCAATGTGGTTTTGATGCTGTGCAGGCCTCCTCGAGGGTGGCTGCCACTAGTTCTGTTCTTCGCAGGCATGCCTGGTTGAGGGATCAAAATTTGGCTGAGCATGTTAGGACGAGGATTTTGGATGCTCCTTTACAGTCTGATGTGTTGTTTGGTTCACCTGTGGAAGCAGTTTTAAAGAAAATGGAGGACAAAGCTAAGTCTATGCAAACTGTTAAAGATTTTTGCAGGTACAGCCACCAAGTTTAGTAGAAATTGGCCTGCTAAGGGGTGGACATATCCTGCTTATGATTCCCAGTCTAGGGGTAGGTCTAGACGTGGTAGGGGCAGGGCTCAAGGTTCTTTTAGGCCTAGAACAGGGAGTTCACCTGCTCAGTCTTCTGGTGAGGGCAGGGGTCAGTCCTTTCGTAAACAGACCCAATGACCTGCCTTTTCAGCTGCCAGTAGATTCTCGTCTGGCAGCTCCTTTGGAAGGACGACTGTCTCTCTTCAAAGAAAATTGGGATTTAATTACTCAAGACAGATGGGTGTTGGACATCATTCAGCCAGTCCCTGTATCAGGAAGGGGCCTAGGATTTTATTCTCGCATGTTCCTAGTATCAAAGAAGGGGAACACGTGGAGACTGCTTTTGGATTTATCTCTCCTCAACACTTATCTGGACATTCCCAAGTTCAAGATGTTGACGTTACAACAGCTTTTGCCCCTGCTGGGCAAAGATCACTGGATGGTAACTTTAGATCTCGAGGAAGCTTACCTTCATGTGCCTATCAGGCTAAGTTACAGGCAGTATCTGCGGTTTCGAGCTGGAGATTCTCATTATCAGTTCTCTGCATTGCCCTTTGGCTTATCTACTGCGCCCAGAGTATTCACAAAGGTTCTGGCTCCAGTGATAGCTTACTTCAGGCTACAAGGACTTCAAATCTATCCTTATTTAGACGACTACCTGATTCTGGCTCAAGAAAAGGAAGACCTTCTACAGCATCTGGAATATCTTATAGCAGTGCTAAGATGCCTAGGGTATTCTGTGAACGAAATAAAGTCCAGTCTAGTACCCTCTCAAGCCGTGTGCTTTCTGGGTGTGAGACTGAATACAGCAGCCCAGTTGGCCTTTTTAACCCCGGACAAACAAAAGAGTCTATCACTTTACTTCCATCAACTATCTCATCAGTCAGTGCTGACTGCAGAGACAGTCCTACAAGCATTAGGGTTCATGGCATCTTGTATTCTGGTGCTTCCCAATGCCAAACTGCATATGAGGAAGTTACAATGGTATCTCAAAAATGTATGGACACAGCACTGCCAGTATTTAGACACTGTCATTCAAATAATACCTTGCCTTCAAAGAGAATTTTTGTGGTGGGCTCAGGAATGTCACCTAAACAAGGGACTCTCTGTGACCCGCCAGAGGCGAGTCAGATTTTACCGACAGATGCCTCAGACATTGCTTGGGAGCTCATCTAAATGGAAAGTGGATACAAGACAAGTGGCCTGCCAGACTACAGCATCTACATATCAACATGAAGGAGATGTTAGCAGTCCAGTTCGCATTGCTGGCTTTCAAGGAGTTACTTCTTCCAGGGCAGGTGTTGATTCTAACAGACAACACAACTGTCATGTGGTACTTCAACGAACAAGGGGAACACATTCTTATCCTCTATGCAGGCAAGCAATGATTTTATGGGAGATCTGCTACGCTTGCACCTAACTCTTCAGGCAAGGTTTCTGCCAGGGGCACAGAACTCCTTAGCAGATATGTTAAGCAGACAAATCATGGATCCCCACAAGTGGAAACTGGATCTTCATGTATTTCAGAAATTGACAGTGTCTTGGGGAACTCCAGACATAGATCTGTTCGCTTCTCCACTAAACCACCAGCTGCCACAGTTTTGCACAAAGGGGTTTCATCACACAGCTTGGAAAGTGGATGCTCTGTCTTTCAGTTGGACAAACCTTCATGTGTATGCCTTTCCACCTCTGCCTCTTCTTCTAAAGGTACTGTTAAAGGTCAGACAGGACAGGCCAAGGATGATTTTGATAGCTCCAGATTGGCCTCGGCAACACTGGTACCCTCTACTACGGAGTCTGGTAAAGAAGCCTCCATGGCCTTAACCTTTGATTCCACATCTGTTATCCCAGCAGGACGGTCATCTGCTCAATGTCAAGCTTCACTCTCTTCATCTGACAGCCTGGCATATTCTGTGTTGAAACACAGCAGGTCTCAACTTCCTCAACAAGTTTTAAATGTGATTAGGGAAGCTAGAAGACCTAGTACAAGGAAAGTGTACGCAGCAAAATGGAAGAGATTTTATTTTGGAGTAAAGCAAAGAATTTGGAGATTTCTGAGCCTAATTTGAGTATGGCTCTTCAATATCTTACTGAGTTACTGGACAAGGGTCTGTCCTTCTCTTCCATTAAGATTCATGCTGCAGCAATCTCAGCTCACTATGATTGTGACCCACCATTGTTTTCGCATCCTTTGTTCAAGCAGTTTCTTAGAGGGGCAAAAAATATAAGACCCCCACGTAGAGCTCCTACTCCTGCTTGGGATCTCAATTTTGTGTTGGAAAAACTTACTCTACAACCTTTTGAGCCTGCGGCTACTGCTGAATTGAAATATTTGTCATGGAAGACTGCTTTTTGTTGGCTATTACTTCTGCAAGAAGGGTGTCTGAGTTGCAGGCCCTTATGGCAGTCGAGCCCTTTTGATTTTCCATAAGGATAGGGTATCATTACGCACTAATCCTTCCTTTATGCCTAAGGTGGTTTCTAGTGTGGCTTTAAACCAAACTATTCATTTGCCTACTTTTATGCAGACCCCAAAATAAAGGGGAAAAGATTTTGCATACTTTAGATGTACACAGGCAATTGCGTTATTACTTAAGCAGGACTAAGGATTTTAGGCAGTCTCAGCAGTTGTTTGTTTCCTTTGCTTTGAGTTAAGCAGAGGGCAAGCCTGTGTCAAAACAAACTATTTCTAGGTGGATTGGCTTTTGCATTGCATTTTGTTATTCCCATCATGGCAAGGAGGTTCCAGCTGGGATTAGGCCTCATTCCACTGGGCTACTGCCACTTCAACAGCATTTCTACGGGGGGTGGCAACTGAGGATATTTTGGAAGCAGCTACTTGGAGTTCAGTGCATACTTTCTCTAAGCATTATCACCTTCCTATCTACTCTAAGTCTAGGGCTGGTTTTGCCACAGCTGTTTTGCAAGGCATGTTGTCAGCTCCTGCTTCTTTATGATTTGCCAGCCTCCCTTACCTCTGCTTTGGGATTCTACCCAATAGTAAGGACTGCAGCAATGGAAAACGAAGAACATAGTACAGTTTTGTACCTACCATAAATGTAGATGTTCGAGGATTCCATTGCTGCAGTCCAATTTACCCTCCCTCCTTCCCTCTGTGTTTAGGGGTGGTTGTGTAGGTGAGTTTCCTGCTTATATTTTTGTATATATTGTTCATGTTTTGGTGCAGGTATTTTGGGCCTTGTCTTTTTAGGGTCTTCTGACATCTGGGGCAAGAAAAGACTGAGGATATGACGCCGGTCATGCGCATTAGTACCCTGACGTACTGACGCCAGTCTAATGCGCCTGACCGACGCCAGCCTTATACTCTGGTATTCGGGCCGACTGGATGCGGACTATACCCAATAGTAAGGACTGCAGCAATGGAATCCTCGAACATCTACATTTATGGTAGGTACAAAACTGTACTTTTTTGGTAGCCTGGGAAAATATTGATAGGGAATTAAGGAAGAGTTTTCTGCGGGATGCCTAATTTCAGCCTTGTTTGATGCTAGCATGAAGCTTGGATCATCTATTCCCAGTTGTATTAAATGATGGCAGGAAAGGTCCTGCCACTGAGACAGACCTACTTTGCTAGAGAGTGTACACCAGGAGATCTTTCTAGAGATGTGCATTCCTGATGTGGTGAACCACTGGTCAGTATGCCCTATAAGATATGACACTGTAGTAGTTGGCCATCTAATAACCTTTATTTTTTCCATTAAGAGGAAAATTAGTAGGTTCTTTGTTGTGTATGTTAGTATTTAATTCAATTTTCCAAAAGTAAGCAGATGAGTTGAAAATAACCAGTAGAGTGAAAATAACTGAAAATGCTGCATTGTTGAAGTTTTGTCAGTTCGTTATATTTTCATTTTGTTCTTCTCCTTTAAATCTTTTGATTCCATTTGGGTAACAGATTAATTCTGAATGTTATGCATACATGTGTGTATTATGGTTTAATATCATAATCTCGAGTTGAGATGCACGCAGATGGAAAATTCGAAACACAGATGTTTGAATTTTCATCTGGCTGAACATCTCAATGTTTGTAAGTTTGTATTAGCGAATTCACTGTGCATTCGCTAATATAAATTCGAATAACTGTACAGAGATCACTGTACAGTGTGGTTTGGGAAATTCATCCCTTTCCTCACTGCAGTGCAATCTCAGAGTTGGAATATATAGTTAGCAGGGAGGTGTGGGGGGCTTGCCCCCTGCAAAAACATGATGTTAGGTATAGGAGTTTATGTGAGCACCTATATGGACATCACATGATGTGTTCAGAAACAATGTTGAATCTGCTGAATTAGTTCTTTGTTTTGACTTTCGAGTTTCGTTTTTGATGTGTTGAATGGAAATTGTTTTGCCGTTCGACATACTGATAGTAAACTGTACATTACATATATGGATTTATGCTGATTTTTATCAAATCACAAGTAGGTGATCAACACCAGCATTTTGAAAGATAGCATAATAAAATAATTCCCTTTCTGGTCCATTCACTAAAAGTATACCACACACACAAAGACCAAATTTTGTCTGAGTAATGGGAGATGTTACAGAAAGTGTTTTAACAAGTTAAGGTGCAGGGTAAGGGTTGGGACAGGGTTAGTATGCATCAGTAAAGTGGTTAGGAGAGCTTTTGCATATGCATACGCACCCTCACACGTACAGTTTGCACTTGGTTTGTACTTGCTACAATTGAGTATTGACACATGCAGATGTATGTGTGTACTTGGATATAGCCTTGATTCCATTATCAGGTAATCTGTTTACAGTTATTTTTACAAGGTATTTTACTTGATTTTTTGCATGTTGGTTGCATATCCATATTGCCTTATTTTCCAGATGTTCTTCATCTCACATTGTTGCAGTCATAACCTGTGGGTAGTCCGCTGTCCTCGGTCGGCCCGAATACCAAAGTGTTAGGCTGGCGTCGGTCATGGTCGCTCAGATCTGACGTCAGTACGCCGTGGTACTAAAGCGCATGACCGACGCCATTTCCTCAGTCTTTCTTGCCGCATGGTCCGAAGCAGAAGCAGCGTTTTGCAAGTGCCGTCAAGGCCCTGAAATTTTCGTATTCTGAGTTTCAGACCAAGACCAAGTTGGCTAAGTACCCGTTGGGGAATATTTTGTCTTTTCTTGCCTCAGTTTAATCTGGATGTCAGAAAAAGTGAATAATTGTATTTCTTGTGGGAAACAGATACCTCATAGGGATTATCACTCTCTTTGTATTCCTTTCTTGGGGCCTGAGCACGACGTAGTCGGGTGTCGCTTTTGTGCTAGATTCAATAAGCGCACTATTAAACGCAGGTTAGATTGTGCTAGGCTGGTCTTCGGTAAGCGGTGTAATTACAACATGCCGTCGGATCCTCCGACACCCGCTACCGCTAAGAAGCGTAGAGAAAAATCGGTAAAGTCCAAGCAGGATGAGTCGTCCGTTCCGGACGCCGGTTCTTTAGAAACTACGGTGGAATCTGTTGATCCAGCCGAGGTTTCAGCTGAGTCTCAGGGGGAGCCTTTAGTTTTGCAGGATGTGGCCTCTCAGGAGTCGGGTCAGGCTGAGGGGGCCTCTCAGGTTTCTGTAGTCCCTCCTTTGCATAAGGTGGTTAGGCCTTCTACTTCTGTCTCTAAGGTACCTTCCAAGGTCAGGCCTGGTTTGTCTTCCTCTGGTGTCAGCCCTAGTTCTGCAGGTTCTGTACCTAAAAAGCATATGCTGAAAATGGTAGAAGATTTAATTTCCTTAATCAGGGGTTCTTTGCCCCCTCCAGATAAGAGGCCTAGGGTAGAGCCAGAGGTGGAAGGATTGGAGTATTCTTCAGATTACTTGGAGTCTTCGGCTGAAGACATTCAGGATTTTCCTCCTTATTCTGATTCAGATGCAGAGGAATCTAGTCCTTCTGCTTCCCCCCCAGAGCATTTTTCTTTTTCTGAAACCCTGCATTCCATGAGAGAGCATTTTAAGTGGGAAGGTCAGGATTTCTCAGATTCTAGAAAGAGACTTAGGGAATTTTTGTTTTTACCACAGCATAGGCCCTTGGCTATACCTCCTGTTTTGGATGTTGTTCAGGATGTTTTCTCTGAAGCTTCCCTTAATCCTGATTCTTTGCCTCCTGCCCCGGTCAAGCCAGACAGGTATTACAGAGTGCCTGAGGCTCATAAATATTTGTATAAAAGCCGAGAGCTGACCCAGAAACTATTAGCCAGGGACCTAAGGGTGTCAGGGCTTCTGTTGTAAAGAATCCAGTTCCTATGGATAAAGATTCTAGAGCTTTGGATAGGTGGGGTAAAAAAGTGTATACCTCTTCCACTCTAGCAATGAGGGCTTTGAATTGCCAGTTTCATATGCTGAAGTACCAGAACTTTCTCCTGAGTCAGTTGAAATCTACGGTAGATGCTTTGGCAGAGGGCATTGAGTGTAAGGAATTGCAGGATTTAGTTCATGCTTCTGATCAGGTGGGTAAGCATTCTTTGCAGTGTGGTTTTGATGCTCTTCAGGCCTCTTCCAGGGTGGCTGCCACTGGATCAGTTATTCGTAGGCACGCCTGGCTTAAGGATCAGAATTTGTCAGAGCATGTTAAAGCTCGAATTTTGGATGCTCCCCTTCAGTCTGAAGTTCTGTTTGGTTCTCCTGTGGAGTCAGTTTTGAAGAAAATGGAAGACAAAGCCAAGTCTATGCAAACAGTTAAGGATTTTTTACAGGTGCAGCCCCCTAAGTTTAGCAGAAATTGGCCTACTAAGGGATGGGCTTATCCTTCTTCTGATTTACAGTCTAGGGGCAGATCTAGACGTGGTAGGGGCAGAGCTCATGCTCAAGGTTCTTTCCGGCCAAGGACGTGGAGTTCCCCTGCACAATCTTCAGGTGAGGGCAGGGGTCAGCCTTTTCGTAAACAGACCCAATGACCTGTATCTCCAGCTGCCAGATCCCTCCTGTCTGGCAGCTCCTCTGGGAGGAAGGTTGGCACATTTCAGAAAAAATTGGCTTTTAGTCACTCAGGACAAATGGGTGTTGGATATTATAGATAGAGGCTACAAATTTTATTTTCACACCTTGCTTCCTTTCAAAGGCATGCCAGACGTTCCTTCTCAACAAAAGGTGGAGGCTCACAAACAGATTTCTTTACTACTCAAAATAGGGGCTATCCAGGGGGTCCCACCGTCAGAAGTAGGCCTAGAATTTTATTCTCGCCTGTTTCTTGTACCAAAGAAAGGAAACACTTGGAGGCCAATTCTGGATTTGTCTATTCTCAACACATACCTGGACATTCCAAGATTCAAGATGTTAACTTTGCAACAACTTCTGCCTCCATTAGGCAAAGATCACTGGATGGTAACTCTGGATCTCAAAGAGGCTTATCTTCACATTCCTATCAGGCCCAGCTGCAGGAGGTTCCTGCTGGCTGGGACTTTACATTATCAGTTCTCTGCATTGCCCTTTGGCTTATCTACTGCGCCCAGGGTGTTCACAAAGGTCCTGGCACCGGTGATAGCCTTCTTAAGGTTAAGGGGAATACAAATCTATCCTTATTTGGACGATTGCCTGATTCTGGCTCAAGACAAAGTCGAGTTGCTTCACCATCTACAGTATGTTATGGCAGTGTTGTGCCTAGGGTAGTCTGTGAACGAAACAAAGTCCAGTCTAGTACCCTCTCAGGACATGTGCTTTCTGGGTGTGAGACTGAATACAGCTTCTCAGATGGCATTTTTGACCCCGGACAAACAAAGAAATCTTACCCTTTACTTCCAACAATTGTCTCTACGGTCCAGGCTGACTGCAAGGACAGTCCTTCAAGCCTTGGGGTTCATGGCATCTTGTATTCTGGTGCTTCCCAATGCCAAACTGCATATGAGGAAGCTACAATGGTATCTCAAAAGCGTATGGACTCAACACTGCCACGATTTGGACACTGTCATTCAGATGATACCTTGCATCCAAAGGGAATTTTTGTGGTGGGCTCAGGAATGTCACCTAAACAAGGGACTCTCTGTGACCCGACCAGAGGCGAGTCAGATCTTAACGACAGATGCCTCGGACATGGCCTGGGAGCGACTTCAATGGAAAATGGGTTCAAGACACGTGGCCTGCCAGACTACAACATTTGCATATCAACATGAAGGAGATGTTAGCAGTCCAATTTGCATTGATGGCTTTCAAGGATTTACTTCTCCCAGGACAAGTGTTGATTCAGACAGACAACACAACAGTCATGTGGTACATCAACAAGCAGGGGGGGGTACCCATTCGTACCCTCTTTGCAGACAAGCTATGATTCTGTGGGAGACTGCTCTCAGTTTGCACCTCACCCTTCAGGCAAGGTTTCTGCCAGGAGCACAGAACTCCTTAGCAGATGTTTTGAGCAGACACATGGTGGATCCCCACGAGTGGAAATTAGATCCTCATGTCTTTCAACAGTTGACGGTGGCGTGGGGGACTCCAGACATAGATCTGTTCGCTTCTCCACTGAATTACCAACTGCCAAAGTTTTCAACAAAGCTGTTTCACCCAAAAGCTTGGAAAGTGGATGCTCTATCATTCAGTTGGAACAACCTTCACGTTTATGCCTTTCCCCCTCTGCCTCTCCTTCCCAAGGTGCTCCTAAAGGTCAGGCAGGACAAGCCTTGCATGATTCTGATAGCTCCAGATTGGCCACGGCAGCACTGGTACGGGAGCCTCCTTGGCCTTTGCCATTAATTCTACACCTTTTGTCCCAGGCAAACAATCATTTCCGCAATGTCAGGATTCAGTCCCTGCATCTGACAGCCTGGCGTATTCTGTTTTAGACCCTGGGGGGGTCGCAGCTTCCTCAACAAGTTTTGAATGTCATTTTGGAGGCCAGACGGCCTAGTACAAGGAAGGTTTATGCTGATAAATGGAGGAGATTTTTTCTTTGGAGCAAAACAAAGAGTTTTGATGTTTCAGTGCCTAATTTGAGTGTTTCACTTCAGTATCTTACAGAATTATTAGACAAGGGTTTGTCTTTCTCCTCTGTTAAAGTTCATGCTGCAGCCATTTCTGCTCACTATGAATGTGACCCGCCATTATTCTCTCACCCTTTGTTCAAGCAATTTCTTAGAGGGGCAAAGAACATAAGACCCCCACGTAGAGCTCCTACTCCTTCCTGGGATCTCAATTTTGTGTTGGAAAAGCTCACTTTACCTCCTTTTGAATCTGCAGCTACTTCGGAGTTGAAGTTTTTGTCTTGGAAGACTGCTTTTTTGTTGGCCATTACGTCTGCTAGAAGGGTATCTGAATTACAGGCTCTAATGGCAGTTAAACCCTTCCTGATATTTCATAAGGATAGGGTCTCACTATGGACTAATCCTACTTTTATCCCTAAAGTTGTTTCTAATGTGGCCTTAAACCAATCTGTTCATCTACCTACTTTTTATGCTGATCCCCAAAATAAGGGGGAGAAAATTTTGCATTCTTTGGACATTCACAGGAAGTTACGTTATTATTTGAGCAGAACTAAAGGGTTCAGGCAGTCCCAACAGTTATTCATTTCTTTTGCCTTGGGATCTCAAGGAAAACCTGTTTCAAAACAAACTATTTCTAAGTGGATTGGGCATTGCATTGCTTTCTGTTATTCCCATCATGGTAAGGAGGTTCCGGCTGGAATCAGACCTCATTCCACTAGGGCTACTGCCACTTCTACTGCTTTTTAAGGGAGTAGCTACTAAGGATATTTTGGAGGCAGCTACCTGGAGTTCAGTGCACACTTTTCTAAACATTACCATCTTCCTCTTTATTCCAAATCTAGGGCTGGGTTTGCCACTGCAGTTTTACAGGGCATGTTAGCAGCTCCTAATGCTATCTGATTTTACCAACCTCCCTTTACCTTTGCTTTGGGATTCTACCCACAGGTTATGACTGCAGCAATGTGAGATGAAGAACATAGTACAGTTTTGTACCTACCATAAATGTAGATGTTCGAAGATCCACATTGCTGCAGTCTAATTTACCCTCCCTCCTTCCCCTCTGTAGTTTGGGGTGGCTGTGTGTTTTGTGGTGTATCTATTGTTGCTATTTTGGTGATTGGGTATTCTTCTATTTTTGGCTATGGCTTTTCTTTTTAAGGCCTTCTGACATCTGGGGCAAGAAAGACTGAGGAAATGGCGTCGGTCATGTGCTTTAGTACCACGGCGTACTGACGTCAGATCTGAGTGACCATGACCGACGCCAGCCTAACACTTTGGTATTCGGGCCGACCGAGGACAGCGGAGTACCCACAGGTTATGACTGCAGCAATGTGGATCTTCGAACATCTACATTTATGGTAGGTACAAAACTGTACTTTATCTTGAGTTCCTTTTTAAATATTTCTAACATATTAACAAATAATATTTTGTTACAGAATTTCATCATCATGTAATGTTACTTTTTCCATCTAGGTGCTAGCATCAGGTGTACATTATATTCATTGTTACCTAGATACTTTTTGAAAGGTTGGAAATAGAAAACAAATTAGTTTAGCCTTCACACAGCAGGTGATTATAAAATTTTAAGTATCCTATTCTCATCCTATTAAATTAATGGCAGCTCAGGCTGATAATTTACTTTGCGAGTCTCATTTATCACATTCTGGCAGTCACTTTATTAGCCTTTCAGAGGCTCAGCATGTGTAGATGGCTAGTCCCCCTGTAAATGGCAGTTAGATTATGCAGTACTGGGTTTCACAAACAGATTCTGCATTTGTGCACACTTTACTTGTAAGTGATGGAAGTTTGCACGTTCTATCATCTTTGTACGGGCTTCACCTCGATTCGATAACATGAAACTGGCAAAGGTCCACATGAGCACACCGCATGTCATTGTTAAAACTGACATTAGTATTTTTGAATACTGCTGGAGCAAACCAGCGAAAGCTTTTGCTTTGTTTTTAACTTGCAGTCCTGCTGCTGTTCTGTTCATGGTTACAGCCCCTCACCAATCATAGGGGAAAGCACCCGGGTGCACAGCTTATTGCTTTCTTTTACATATGTTACTAATGCTGTGGTGAGTTTTTGAGATACACAGCTTTCTGAAGTGTTTGAGCTGCAGTGTAAATGGGGAAACAGACATAAAGGAAGTAACCACTTCTTAAAGTGCACTTTTTTATTTTCATAAGGGGAGGTTGGGGAGGGAAAACACTTGTATTATGGTGGTTCTTTGGGGGTGCATTTTCAATGAGCTGTGTTCCGCTAAACATTTTGATAAGATGTTATGAATCTGAAATTATTATATGCGTTATGTTTTTAGTCACACAGAGCGACAGAGAGCGTGTGTGTGTGTTTATGTGCACGTGCAGTACAGCAAAGTGCCCTTTTGTATAGGAGGACTCTGGCTGCACTGAGAGGAGCTTCATCTCCTCTCCCCTTTATAGACGCTTGCCTTATTTTTAATCACATGGTTGATACATTCATGCTGTCACAGAATGCTGTATTCAAAAGTTAAGTGTTCAACATATTCAGAAAAAGAGTGTTCATACTTGGTTAAACAAATTTGATATAAAATGAATTATTCATTTTCTGATGGTATTCCTTTGGACTTTTGTTGGGGATGTAGGTCATACCCATATATTAGATATGTAGTTGAGTAGGCTTAATTGCTGAAGTAATTTATTAAGGGTGAATTCACATTCAGAGTGGTCCTTGGTACCCTGCCTACTTCTAGGTATACAGATGGTTAGTAAAACAAATTACGTCAGTGTTTTAGCAGTTTTATTCTTTATGTTCAGTGTGGAGTGTTACTAATGTAGACGTGCAGCAGATCTGTACAAAATAAAACATTTCTCTGTAGATCAAATGATGGTATTCAACACTTTTATTTATGTCAGTAATTATCAGGAGGGTGTAAATCCAGCATGGGTTACAAGGAGTGTAGTAATGCACAGAGAAGCAGAACTTTTAACTTTGTTACTGGGTTGTGAAGTGAGTAAAGCAGAATGGAGTGTTCTGGCTTTTGATAACTGCTTGTAGAACCAGTATAAATAAAGCATCTGGGAAGGCATTATGTTGTATCTTTGTTATTCTGTGACTGTTAGTGGAGGCAACAGCTTTGTAGTATATGAAGCCCACCCATTATTGTCTTAAAAATGAGAGAAACGTAGAAGAATGTGTTCACAACAAGCTTGGCATAGTCAGATGATTATGAATGAACTTAATGGATGTTAAAAAATGGATGTCTCACAGATGGTAGACACCAGAGAATTGCATTAGGAAGAAAGAAACAGCTTTAAATACTATTGCAAACTTCATGCTGCCACAAAAGCAGCAGTAACAGTAAGAAGTACAGAGTTAGTCAACAACTTTAAAGGTTGTTACAGATCTCCCACTGCCACACAACTTTTTTCCAGGCTTGCAGCTAAAGCTTCTCGACTACCACATGAAACATTGTGAGATTATGATCACGTGTCTGATCGTAATAGATTGTGTGCTCTCAAAATGGTTGTTAAGAAGTTCACCTCTCAAGTTTCATTGTCAGGCATTTCTCACACAAACAGTAATTGAGGTATAATTGGGGACCCGATTATAATCCCCTGTAATATACCTTGTAAACAGTCATCTTCAGACTTTTTTCATTGCAAATGTTAGTCATTCAGAAATTGAGTCATGGGAAGAGAAATATAAATAAACACGTACATAAGAAATATGATGTAAAGTTTTGTAAGAAGTCTGATTTGGGGTAGATATTGGAGATGACTACCAGCACAGATAAAGGATGCATTTGAAAGCGGCCTGAGTGATTCACAGAGAGATGTAGTTTTGTCAGAGACTGCTCATAGAGGTACCACCTGTCCCTCCCCATGTAATAATACATCCTTGGGGTATATTAAAAGATGGCTCATGCCATCACATGTGACTCGCAGCAAACCAGTGTGTTTAGTTCTGTCCCAGCTGCATGTAAAGGGACTATAGGTGCGTCTGAAATAAATGTTGCTGTAAGTGTGAAAATAGGGCATACTGAAAAAAACATTCCCAGTGAAACATGGATGGTAAAATTGCAATAGAACTGCTCTTTATTTCCCATCCTGGAGATACTTGGGTCTTAACACCTGGATTCCTCCCGACTCTTCCAAAAATTATCCCTGGAACCTTCTAACAGATGTGGGAAGGAGACTGACTGCATTAGGGAAGACTGATTGTAACAGTGCCACTGGGGCCAACAGAATCCTTAAGGGACAAAGAAAAACTACCTCAGTAATGTAGTAGCCTTTGTAAGAGGAAAATAAAACCTCCCTCATGAATGTAGCAACCTTTTTTTATGTATTTACTTAGCAGCAAGGGCATTTTTATTTTATCAAGTTAAACAGCTAATAAACTGCAGCAGCGGTTGCACACTTTTTTATAATCAGAAGAGATTACACATATATATATATATATATATATATATATATATATATATATATATATATATATACACACACACACACACACTAAAAAAGGGTAATTTAACAAAAAGACTTGCTGGTTGTTCACTGACTGTCAAGTATCAATGAAGGATGCCAGGCATTTTCATCTTTTAAGACCATCAATCTCCTGTGAACTCCCCACAGAGGTAAGAAGTGCAGTTATATAAAACAACTGATAGCACTTATTGCAAATGCTTTCTATTGTTCCACTAAGTAAAATGTCTTAACTACATACTTGCTCAAATTGACCATGCATACTCTATTGTCAGAATAACTGTTACTTTAAGCAGTTCTTACAGATTCTTCAGTATTATGGGTTAACCAGGTTTGACGAAGATTACATGTATGCATTCACTCGTAGAGTAAAGAAATATACAAAGTTGTACACAGGTGATACAGATCAATCCATTGTTTAACTGCTTCTCAAGGTGGAGATTGTGGAGGTAGTAAGCTGAACAGGATAGAACAGACTTACTTCCTTACCCTCGGCAAGAGTGTCCCACTCACCAGGTGGTAACGCTAAGGTATTCCTAGACGAGCTAAGACCTGTAATGTCTGCACTGCATCCTGTCTACTGTAGGACCTTGACCTTCTCACAGTGGGCTTTAAGTGCTGTCCTTCTTGCAAGAAGTGTTTGGGCCGTTGACTTCATTACGTGCCCGTAGTAATTCACCATGTTGTTGTCAACCCAAAGGGAGCAGTGGTTATTCTCCCAAGATTTTCTTGGATTGCAGAGCTTCCTGTCTGCTCCAGCAAGACTAGATGGATATATAGTTTGATGCACTGACCTTCAACCATTGACCTAATCCTCACTTCATCACCACATTTGGGTACATCTGTTGAGCTGCTTGCGTTTGCACCCATCTGCTAGTCTGTATCCTGATTTCCCACCTCCCACCCTCACTAGTGAACAGGGACCCTGCAGTACATTCCTGCACTTTAGGTAGTGATCCTTCGTCATGTATTGAGAGAGCAGTTCAGTTTTTCCTGTAATGGATCCCTGATTATTGATTTACTAGTGATGATTTTCAACCTAGCTGCTTCACAGTCAGTAATAAAAAATGATGTCCTTCCATTTCACTGTTAACAGCATTCCTTACAATAGGAATCCCCTGACAAGGGCGGCCTGACATTCATCCAGTATACCAAACCCTTTAGTTTGCTAAGGGTATGCCGTACGTCACAAGTTTGCTCCCTACGTACAGTGTAGGACGTAAAGGTGACGTCTGAACGTACCATACTCAGAACAACTTTGCCATCAGTCTGAATGCCATCTTCAATTGTTGGTCTGAACACTTGCTTTGTTTGCTGGTTTACCACGCCGTCTTTCAGATAAGTTGGGGTTTTGCTCTTATCCTTTTTCGTTCGTTTTGTTGCTTGTGGAGATCATGTCATCCAGAAAGGGTAAATGTCAGTGCGGGAGACAGATTTTCCATAAAGACTGTCATGAGCAATGTTTATTTTGTCTAGGTGCTTCCCATGACCATACGTCCTGTTCTATTTGCCAGGCTTTCATCCCGAAGACCCTGCATAGTTGGCTTTCCTCTTTGGCCATATATTTAGAAAACCAGTGTCTTAACTTCTTGGCAAAAGATGCAATGGAAAGAAGTTCCTGCTCTGAGGGTCAGCTGTCAGAGAAGGAGGGCAAGAAAGCTAGGTCTTATTCTTCAGGTGTGCCGCCTCCTCCAGATGTCTCTCTTGAGGCTAGTGAAAACCAGGAAGACTGCCCGGCTTCTTTGTTGTATTCTTCTGCTGCAACAGCTTTGGAGGCTGGGATGGATCCTGCTTCACTCGCATCCCTGGAGGCTTTGCAGACATCTGCTTCGGATGTACAGGGGAACTGTGGCTGATTATTTCCAAAGGATCTAGGGGTGTTCCTCAGATTTTGGTTAGGGAGCAGGTGCTGACTACCATAATACAGTCTCGTGTAGGGTCTTAACCTTCTACAAGGCTAATGTCCCCTTAAAGAAGAAACAAAAAAACTAAACATGTTTCTCCTGATCCTAAGGACCCTCAGAGTTTATGGCAGAATTTCACTCAAGGAGTTTTTTTCCTGCTTCCCCCTCCATCTTCTACTGGTCTTAAGAGACCTAGGGAACAAGATTCCTCTGAAGAGAAGGTGAAATTTATTTATTTTATTTATTTTATTTTACATTTGTTGACCGGGCTAGTCTATCTGGAGATATTTCCATTTTCAGTAGAGGCCCGGGGAGAAAAGCTCCACAGAAGTAAATCCAAGGCATAAAACCAACATAAGTAAAAGTACTAGAATTAGTAAAAAAAAATTAGTAAAAAACTAACACTCTACAATTTAAAATTATTACTACATGAATTAGATACTAAACTCAGTTACAGTCCAAAATAAAATTACCCAAAGATAAAAATACTAGTTTGATAGAGGTAACAAAGGAAAGGAGCTAAGAAGGAGAAGACAAAGAGAGTAATAAGAAAAGGAGAAGTTAAGAAGGGAAGAGTTTTGAAAATGAGATCAAGTTAAGACTGTTAACAGACAAAGAAGCTATGGTAAGATGAAGTGAGATAAGAAAAGTGAGTGGAGGAAAGAGTCACACGAGTAAGAGGTGGATTAATGTTGCGTAATACAAGTGAAAGGTTAGTCAGGTTTACTGCAGGGACAAAGCCAGTGATTTTGGAAGTGCAGTTTAATATTTTTTTTGAAGAGAGGCAATGATGTGATCATTGTTATGTTCCTAGGTAACAAAAGAGGGATCTTGCCTATCCCTTGCCTATTCTTCCCAGATTCCTTCTCCCTTAGAATATGGTTCTGAGGAAGAGGAGTCCACTAGTCCTGACTCTCCTTTTGAGATGATTTCCTTTTGGGGCACAATTTCCATAATGATGGAATCTTTCAAATGGAACTGTGCCCAGCTGTCTGAGGCTCTCTGCTAGACCTTCTACATTCCTGCTATCCTGGCTGCCTCATTGGATGCCTTTTCTACTGCATCTCAGGCTCCTGATTCTCAGCCTTTCACTCCCAAAAAATCTTTTATAAGGTGCCTGATGATTGCAAGTTCCTTTATACGTGCCCCTCTTCTGACCCATCTGCAGTGTCTGTGGCATCTGATAAGTCATAAAAGTTACTGCCTTCTATAAAGTTGCTTCCTTCTGATAAAGACAGCAGAACTATGGAAAGACTGGATAAGAAGGTTTATACCTCAGCTACCCTTGCTTTTAGGGCTGTCAGTTATCAGACCCATTTGACAAGATGTATTTTGTCTGTTCTGTGTCAGGTCTGTCAGGTTATTTCTGAACAACTTGGCTCTGAGGGGAGGATTTCTGCTCCCTCCTTGTTGGAGATGATTTCTCAGGTAGCTTGCTGTTCTATTAAATGCAGTTATGATGCAGTAGATGCTGCTTCTATGGCTGGTGCTTTTGGTTCTGTGTTGAGATAGTCCTGGCTTTGGCGTCAACCTGTGCTTGATGATAATAATGCTAAGTTGATGGATGCTTCTCTGGATAATGAGCATTTGTTTGGTGGTGCTGCTGCTAACAGATGTAAGTCCCTACAGGAAAAGGGTAAGGCCGTACATGATCTAAAACGTATCTTCGTTTCTCGTGTACCTAAATCCCAAAGGAATTAGCTTTATAAGCCGGTCTTTGTTCATAGATGGTCTCACCCCCCCAAAGGTAAGAAGGGTGGTGGAAGGGCACCCCCTGCTAAGGCTACCCTGACTCCTTCAGCTCAGAAGTCTCCCTTTCCTGACAAACCAAGTGCTGTTTGACTATCCTGTTCTTCTCAACTACATTCCTGTTTCTGTTCATCTTTCCCTCTCCCTTCCAGTTTGGTTACAGATTACTCAAGATTCCTGGGTTCTTTCCGTCATTTGCCAAGGGTGCTACATGGTCTGGAAATCTCTCCCCCCTTTCATGGGCATTCCTCAGCAGCCTCAGGAACAGTTAGCCTTTTTTCCAGAGGTGCTTTGGGGTCTCTTGACTTAGGGAACTATTCAGTAAGATTCAGTTTCTCAAACGGTGAAGGGGTGTTATTCCAGATTATTCTTGGTCCCTAGCAAAGAGGGCAGTTGGAGTCCCATTCTGGATCCCGCTCACTTAAACCTCTTTCTGAAGGTGCCTTCCTTTTGGATGTTGTCCCTTCAGACTTTGTTTCCTCTGCTGCTTCCTCAGGTTTTTCTAATTTCTTTGATCCTCAAGGATGCTTATCTTCATAAGCCTTTTCATCCCCTTTCAGGAAATTTTTACATTTCTCTGTTGCTTCTTGCATTTTCAGTTTTCTGCTTTGCCCTCTGGCCTCTCTACTACCCCAAGGATATTAACCAAATGCTTCACTCTTGTGATTAGTTTTTGCAGGCTAAGGGGAGTTTGCAGGTGTTTTCCTACCTAGACGACCTTCTTCAGGCATCCTCTCCAGAGATTCTTATGCAGCATCTTCGCTTTGCCATTTCTCTCCTGCAAAGTCTAGGATTCACTATAAATTTTCAAGAGTCCTTCCTGATTCCTTCTTAGGATCATGTGTTTCTGGGATGCAGGATCCAGTCTGTTCCAATGCTGGCATCCCTGCCTCCTCCCAAGGCCTTAACTCTCCTTGACTTCTTTCAGTCACAGCCAGGGAATTTCTAAGAGCTGTGGGTGTCATGGCCTCCACCATTACTATGCTCGCTCTAGCCAAACTCCAGATGAGAAAGTTTCAGTGATTTCTAAAGTCAGTTTGGCTTCAGCACTCTCATCCTCTGGATTTCTTAGTCTCTTTTCTTCTATGTCTCAAGCTGGAATTTCAGTGGTTAATTCAGCAGTTGTCACTCAGTCCAGGACTGCCTTTTCAACCTCCACTCTCCTCTCAGGAGCTATTCACAGACTCTTCAGATGTGGGTTGGGGAGCTTCCTTTGGCTGTCTAAAAGTGTAGGGCCTGTGGTTGCTTCAACAAAAGAAAGACCACATCAGTATCAGAGATGACAACTCTTCTGTTGGCTCTTCAGGCATTTCGTCCTCTTTTACTCCAGGGTCCCTCAAGGTACTTATGGGACAATCCCACAGTGATATGGTATGTCAACAAACAAGAGGGTAGAAGGTCCAGTATCAAGTGACACTGCAGGCAGTTCACATTCCCTCAGGTCAGAAGACTCTGGCAGACTTTCTAAGTAGGTCCTTAACTCAGTCCCACAAATGGATTCTTCACCAGGATGTGTTTCTGGACATTGTCTACCAGTGGAGTACTCCTCAAGCAGATCTATTTGCCTCCCCTCTGAACAGACAACTTCCTCTATTTTGTACCAGAGTCCCAGTTCCTCTGGTGTGGAAGGTAGATATCTTCTCTTTTTCTTGGAAGGGGATGTATTTTTATGCATTCCATATGTTGTTCGTGTTTCACTGTTGCGGTCATTACATTTGGGTAATCAGCTGGCAGGTTGCCCTCAGTCGGCCTGAATTCCAAAGTCTTGGGTCCTGCATCGGTTGCTGTCTTCTCTTCCATGACGTCAGGTCATCAGGGGTAAAAAAACATGCAGCCAACACCATTTTCCTCAGTCTTTCTTGCCGCGCAGTGCCAGAAGCAGAAGCATTTCGCAAGTGCTGGTCGGCCAACTACTGAAATATTCGAGTTTGAGTTTCAGAACCGAAGTCTTCACTAAAGCTAAGTACCCCGTTGGGGAAACTTTTTTCTTGCTTTTTTACCGATGTCAGAAAAAGTTAATTGTATTACTTGTGGGGGAAGCAAATACCCCATAAAGATTTCCATTTATACTGTATTCCTTGCCTAGGCCTCGATCACAACGTGCCTGGCTAGATTTAACCAACGCACTGTTAAGCGTCGGTATATTTTTGCATCAAAGTATTTTGGAAACAGATTTAACTACCCAAAAACAAAATACACTGGCAGACGATTTAAGCAGAAACCTTATGGATCCTCACGAGAGGAAACTAAGTCCACAAGTCTTCAGCATAACAGAGAAATGGGGGAGCCCAGACCTAGATCTATTTGCCTCTCCTCAAAATTATCAATTGAAAAGATTCTGCAAAAGGACTTATCACAGACAAGCATGGAAAGTGGACGCCCTATCCTTCAGTTGGAAAAACCTATCAGTTTATGCCTTTCCTCCTCTGCCTCTTCTCCCCAAGGTCCTCCTAAAAGTCAGACAAGAGAAACCAAAGATGATACTAATTGCCCCGGACTGGCCCCGCCAGTACTGGTACCCAATCCTAAGGAACTTGTCTCAATACCCAGCTTGGACCTTGCCTCAAAGACCTCAACTACTGTCCCAGCAAAACTATCAGATCCTGCACAATCAACTACAGACACTGAACCTGGCAGCATGGCTGATCATGTAGTTATACAAAAACACATCTCAGTAAAGCTGTGATGGATGTCATTTTGGAAGCCAGAAGGCCTAGTACTAGAAAATCTTATACTGACAAATGGAAGATATTCTGTGCTTGGAATCAAGCACAAGGAACTGATACAGCAGAACCAAATATTCCTCCGATATTGCAATACTTAACCGAGATGCTTGACAAAGGCCTATCATTCTCATCAATTAAAATCCATGCCTCTGCCATTTCGGCTCATTACAATACAGAGCCACCAATTGTTTCTCATCCTTTACTAAAGCAGTATCTTAGAGGAGCCAAAATTTTAAGGCCTCATAGAAGAGCACCATTACCTGCATGGGACCTCAATTATGTGTTGGAAAAGCTCACCCTGCATCCATTTGAACCAGCTGCTACCGCTGATATAAAGTTCTTATCATGGAAAACAGCTCTGCTACTAGCAATTACTTAAGCAAGAAGAGTATCAAAGCTACATGCCCTCATGGCCGTAGAGCCTTTTATCATATTTTACCCAGACAGGGTGTCTCTGAGGATAAATCCTACTTTTATGCCTAAGGTGGTTTCCAGTGTGGCTCTTAACCAAACAATTCATCTGCCAACCTTTTATCCAAATCTGCAGAACAAGGGGGAGAGAATTCTGAATTCCTTGGACGTACACAGCCAGCTAAGATTCTACTTGAGCAGGACTAAAGCTCTAAGAAAAACTGAGCAATTACTAGTGTCATATGCTGCAGGATCAGAAGGAAAGGCTATTACAAAGCAGACAGTTTCAAAGTGGATAAGCCACTGCATCCGTTTCTGCTACTTACAGCATGGTAAACCTGTGCCCAAGGGCATTAGGTCTCATTCCAACAGAGCTGCAGCTACTTCAGCAGCCTTTCTCAGAGGAGTACCAACCAAAGGCATTCTAGAGGCTGCTACTTGGAGTTCTGTTCACACCTTTGCAAAGCATTATCATTTGCCTCTCTAAGTCCAGGGCAGGCTTTGCCACTGCAGTGTTGCAGGGCCTTATAGCCGCACCTAATGCTGTTTAGCTCCAGCCTCCCAACCGTAGCTTTGGGATTCTATCCAAATGTAATGACTGCAACAGTGAAACACGAAGAATATAGTACAGTTGTGTACACTTACCAGAAATGTAGATGTTCGGGTGTATTCACTGTTGCAGTCCAGATTACCCTCCCGCCATCCCCCTATCATTCTGGAGTTTCTTTCCTTCTCTATCTTCTACAACCTGTGTGGTGTATTTGCTTGTAGATGAAGGTAAAGTTTATATTGATGCATGTATATATATATATATATATATATATATATATATATATATATACATATATATTTTTGCTACCTTTTTGGGGGCAAGAAAAACTGAGGAAAATGGCATCAGCTGCATGTTTTATACCCCTGATGACTTGATGTAATGGAAGAGAAGACAGCAACCGACGCAGGACCCAAGACTTTGGAATTCAGGCCGACTGAGGGCAACCTGCCAGCAGATTACCCAAATGTAATGACCGACAGTGAATACAATCGAATATCTACATTTATGGTAAGTGTACACAACTGTACTTTCCTTCCCCTCATTCAAAAAGTCCTGTTCAAAATTCAACAGGACGATCCCAAAATCTTGTTGGTGACTCCCTTTTCACTGAGACAGCATTGGTTCCCTCTTCTGCATTTAGCCAAGGGCAGTCTGCACAAGTTACCTCACAGGGTGGACTTGCACAAGACAAGGGATCTCCCATCCATCCCCACCTGTCCACTCTTCATCTGACAGTGTGGGTGATAGGATTTTGATTCCACATAGACATGTTCCTTTGGTTCTTTCTTGTGTGAATTGCTCAGTGCTGGTTTGGCCTATTCTTCCGTTAAGGCCCATTTATTAGGAACATCCACAGTAAGTGGATCCAGGTTATGATATAGATGCCAAACAGAAAGCCTCTTCCATTTGGATAAGTAGGATTTCCTAGTATTGGGTTTCCTGGCCTCCTGCAGGACCCTAAGCACATCCTCAAGAAAAAGATGTGTGTGAAATAAAAATCCTCTATGCATATAGAAATACTCGTGCATGCATGCATACTCGTGTATATATTGTAATTTAGTCAGTGGTGATCAAGTATGGGGAAAAAGGATCCAGCAGGGACCATGTACTCAAATGCATTACAAACAAATAACCCCTAGAGTTTATTGAAGCAAGCTGCTTGAGTATAGGAGTGAAATAATTTACGGAGGCTGCAAGACTTTACTTCCTTTGCTGGGAGAAAGGGCTCACAAAACTCTCTTGCTTGCAGTGATGGTCATCCCCATCTCCAAGAACACTTTGTGACAGGCTGTGTTGACAGCAAGATGGTACTTTTCTTAAGTAAAGAAGTTCAGGTATATCACTCCTGAAATGCATCAGTTTCTGACTCCTCCAGAGAATATAGGTGAACCAAACCCTTGTTTTCATTGGAGTTGAAGGATACTCATCCTATGACAGCTTTTAGGATTATAGTTTCTTTAGCTGTAATAGTATATTAACTTTAGAGAGTAAAAACTAAAGCCTGTTATCTGGTCAGGTATGTGTTTGGGGGGGGGGGGGGGGTGACAAGACATCCAGCTTGCATTACATTTATTTCAGGGATTTATGGGCCTCTGCATAATCTGAAAACATATCACGGGTAGTTTGACTGCCATCTGGAAAGTTTTAATTTCAGGAAGAGCCAGTGAAGGTTTGTCCTTTGGTCCACAAAGTATGTTGAATATAGTTATAGATCACCTTTAGTCCCATATGAATTTCCCTAACTTTCTTAATTATTCTTAAGGTATTTTACTTCATCTTCACCAGGTTGGGAAATGGAGCTCTGAAAATGTGCCGTATGTCAGGGAATCTGGGGAGATGTGTGCCTTGTTTTTTGTGACAGCACTTAGTTCATGGAGTAAGTAAGCTGGTCTGTTGATCCATTTTCAGCCATGTCCTAAGTTCAAATAGCAGAAAATCCAGTAGGAACGTACTAATACAATATTTTATATATGATATGGTATATCATAAAGGAAATAACTGTTGAAGTCATCACACTTGGGTTATCCTGCCAGGGGTAGCCCTCAGTCGGCCCAAATACCAGAGACATAGTAATTCTGTGTTGGTCGCTGTCGCTCCAGGACTGACGTCAGGTCATCAGTGGTATAAAATCAGGCAGCTGACGCCATTACATCAGTCTTTCTTGCCGAGGAGCCCGAAGTTGAAGCAGTTCGCACGAGTGCTGGTCGGCTGCTAGTTGAGTTTCGTTTCCGAAATGAAGTTGAAGTCTTTTAAAGCTAAGTACCCTGTTGGGGATCCTTTTTTTTCTTGCTCTAACTGATGTCAGAAAAAGTTAACAATTTTCGTCTGTGGAAAGCAAATACCACACCGAGACTTCATTCTTACTGTGTCACCTGTTTGGACCCAGACCAAGACGTACCTCACTGTCGCTTTTGTGCTTTGTTCAATGCCAGAACTATATGTCTGGCCCTTATTGTAGCTAAATATTTTCGCTTTTGGTCCCTGTATTCCTGTATATGGCTCCAGTAAGCCATCCGACTACTGATGATCTGAAAAAACGTAAGGATAAAGACAGAGACGGAACGCACAGGTCCAAAACTGCCAATGCCGCTTCCGTTGAGCTAGTTATCAGTTCTTCGGTCTTCAGCTTTTGCAGCCCCTGATGCCCGCTTCTGTGGATTCGCAGGCCACTACTGAGACCTGTTCGGAGTCTGGTATGCCGCGAGACTCTTCTTTCACTAAGGACCCTGCTGTTGGCTTTATCTTGGATGGGTCCAGAGCTGCTGAGCAGGCACTGGCTTCCAAGGAAGTTCTTCGTACTACCGATACTCAACACAAACTGACTACTTATGTCGCGTTTTCAGGTCTTTCTAAAACTACTGAGTTTCTAAGGCCCCAGGGTACGAACTACACCTAAAAAACTGATGCCCCAAGTGCATGCACCTGCTTCCATGCCTCAATCTCAAATGCTTACATTGGCGGAAGGCCTTATCATGCTTATTAGGAGAAGCCAGCCTACCCCTTCCAAAAGAAAGAGAGACGTGTCCCCAGCAGTTTTATCTGACCAGGTGTCCGATGACTCTGAGGTTTCTGAATATGAAGACATGCGACCCCTATCTGCTTATGAGGATTCAGATGCAGAGGAATCCTTTCCTTCACCCTCTCCTCTAGAGGATTTTTCATTTGGAGGAACCCTACATACTTTAAGGGAGCATTTCCAGTGGGAATGTCAGGGCTATCCTCAGTCCCAAAAGTGACTCAGGGAATTCTTAGATTTGCCACAGCACAGACCTTAGCCATTCCTCCTGTCTTGGATGTTGTGGGTGATGTCTTTATGGAATCACTTCCTCCTGCTCCTAGGAAACCTGACAGGTATTAGAGTCCCTGACTCTCACAAATTCTTTTTCAAAAATCCTACTGCTGACCCAGAGGTCATCTCCCAAGGACCTAAAGGAATTAAAGAAACCACAGCTAAGAATCCCACCCCCTCGAACAGGGATTCCCGAGCTTTAGACAGATGGGGTAAAAAAGTATACACCTCTGCAATTCTCGCCATTAGAGCATTAAATTGTCAGTTCCACATGCTGAAATACCAGCAACATACCATGAAACTCCTCAAACAAAAAAATATCTACCTTTCCTACTTGTGCAGAAAATAAAGAATTACAGGAGCTTATGCGTTCTGCAAGCCAAGTTACTAAACACACCTTGCAATGTGGCTTTGACCTAGAAGCATCTTGTAGGGCAGCAGTGGTTCTGTACTTAGAAGGCATGCTTGGCTTAAGGAACAGACCTTGCCAGACCATGTCAAATCAAAACTGTTGGACACACCATTGAACAAAGACAATTTGTTTGGCACCAAGACTGAAGAGGTCTTAAATAAGATGGAAGAAAAAGCTAAATCTATGCAGACAGTTAGTCTTCTTAGAGGTCCAGCCTCCGAGGTTCACTAGCATTGCCCCTCCAAGCACTGGTCCTTTCTAGCTCCCTGCAGGCCAGCTCAGCCAAGACTTAGGGCAAGCAGACCCCCAGACAGCAGTCCCAGGGAATGCAGAGATCTAAGCAATGGAGTTCCTCCACTTCAAATACAGGGAGTGCTAAGCCACCCCCTTATGGAAAGAACTCACAATGACTTTACACCTCCACCCCTTACCTCTGCCCCACATACTTGTACCCCTAGGAGGAAAACAATCATCCCATGCAAACAACTGGGCCTCTATTACCAATGACCAATGGGTCCTCAACATAGTGTCTTGGGGATACAGATTTTATTTCCACACACTCCCTACCCCAAAAGGGTTCTCAGATCTTCCTCCAAACTAGTGGGCAGAGGCCAAAAAACAAGTCCATTCCCTGCCCTCCATGAGGGCAGTATAGCCTGTTCCTGCAGATCAGATGAGCCAATGTTTCTATTCCAGGCTTTTCCTGGTACCCAGAAAAGAGGGCACCTGGTGCCCAATACTCGATCTATCAATTCTAAACACCTTCCTGGTGATACCAAAATTCAAAATGCTCACCCTCCAGCAGCTACTTCCTATGTTTTCCAAGGATGCTTGGTTAGTCACCCTAGACCTAAAAGAGGCCTACCTACACATTCCAATCAGGGAATTTTGCAGGAAATATCTACTTTTCAGGACAGGATCTATGCATTTTCAGTTATCTGCTCTTCCCTTTGGCTTATCCACTGCTCCTAGAGTTTTCACAAAATGCCTGCTCCAGCCATTGCTTTTTGCAGACAAAGAAAAATTCAGATTTACTCCTACTTAGATGACTACTTGATTCAGGCAGACGGTCAGGAAAAGCTGTTACAGCACCTGACCTTTCTAAAGGACCTACTGACCTCCCTGAGGTATACTATAAATGAAAAGAAATCAAAACTAGTCCCCACTCAAAAAATTGTATTCCTGGGAGCAAGCCTGGACACAGTATCCCAGATGGCATTCCTTACTTCAGGAAAAACAAGCCTACCTGACAGGCTACTACTCTCAACTAGCCACCAGAACCCAGTTATCCAGAAGGAAAATCCTGCAAGCTCTAAGGTTCATGGCCTCCTGCATTCTACTCATTCCATATACCAGACTGCATATGAGGAAACAACAGTGGTACCTAAAAAGCCTTTGGTGTCAACACTCTCAAGACCTGGTAACTATCATATGTACAAAGAAAGATTTTCTTTGGTGGGCAGCAGCTTGCAACCACAACAAGGGTCTTCCCTTCTCACAACTCTACGCCATCCAGACCCTCACCACAGACTCATCAGATTATGCCTGGGGTGAACACCTGGACAGCAGGTGCATTCAGGACCATTGCAGCCCAAATCAAATACATCTGCACATCAACCAAAAACAGATGCTAGCTGTTCAGCACACTCTAACAGCTTTCAGACCCCTACTCTCCCCGGGACCTCTAGTGATCAAAACAGACAACACCACAGTGATGTGGTATATCAACAAGCAGGGAGGAACTCGCTTTTATCTTCTCTGCAGGCTCGCCATGACCCTTTGGCACACTGCTTCAGCCATGCAAATTCACCTGCTAGCACAATTCCTGCCAGACTCCCTAAACTCTCTTTCAGACAACTTAAGCAGAAACCTGCTAGACCCACATGAGTGGCAGCTAGACCACAGAACCTTCAACCTTGTAACCCAGAAATGGGGCACCCCGAAGGTGGACCTCTTTGCCTCCCACAACAATCACCAGCTCAGCAAATTCTGCACCAGGGAAACTCACAGCAAGGTCTGGAAAGTGGATGCTCTGTCCTTCCAATGGGTAAACCTCTCGATCTATGCATTTCCCCCTCTACCACTAATTTCAAGGGTACTGGTCAAAATAAGGGAGGAAAAACCAAGGGCAATCTTGATTGTCCCAGACTGGCCATGCCAGCACTGGTACCCACTGCTGCGCAGCCTGTCACCCCTGCCACCATGGCATCTACTTCGGATCCCAACACTCCTGACCCAGAAGAATGGAGAATTCATGCATTCACAATTGCAGACCCTGAACCTGGCAGCCTGGCTTATTCCCTGACCTCTCCTCCAGTTACCAGCCTAAGCAAACAAGTCCTGGATGTTGTGCGTGAGACTAGATGCCCCAGCACTAGAAAATCCTATGCTGACAAGTGGAAAAGGTTTTGCACCTGGATCCAGGCTAAAGGAGCTGAAACAGCACAGTCCTCCCTACCTATCATCCTGGATTACTTATCAGACCTACTACACAAGGGCCTATCCTTCGCTTCTATTAAAATTCATGCCTCTGCCATCTCTCCTCATTACAGCACAGAGCCACCTCTCTTCTCACACCCTCTCATCAAACAGTTCCTAAGAGGGGCTAACAATTTAAGGCCACCCAGAAGAGCTCCTAACCCAGCTTGGGACCTTATCTTTGTGTTGGAAAAACTCACCCTACCCCCTTTGAGCCTGCAGCTTCAGCAGAGTTAAAATTCCTATCTTGGAAAATAGCCTTGCTTCTGGCCATCACTTCAGCTAGAAGAGCTTCAGAGCTACAAGCACTCATGGCTGTAGAGCCCTTCATCATTTTTCATGCTGACAGGGTCTCCCTCAGGACTAACCCAACTTTCATGCCTAAAGTGGTGTCCAGTGTGGCTCTCAACCAATCAATTCATTTGCCCACCTTTTTCCCTAACCCACAAAACAAGGGGGAAAGAATTCTGCGTTCTCTAGATGTGCACAAACAGCTCAGATTCTACTTGGATCGGACTAAATCTTTTAGGAAAACTGACCAATTGCTAGTCAACTTTGCAGCAGGGGCAGAGGACAAGGCCATATCCAAACAAACAATCTCCAGATGGATAGCACACTGGATCCATTTCTTCTACAAACACCATGGGAAACCGTCCCCTAAGGGGGTCAGGATGCATTCCACCAGAGCAACCTCCACCTCTGCAGCTTTTCTCAGAGGGGTCCCCACCAGGGACATCCTGGAGGCTGCAACATGGACTTCTGTTCATACCTTCACCAAGCATTACCACCTGTCTATTTTCTCTAAATCCAGGGCAGGCTTTGCAACCGCAGTCTTGCAGGGCATCCTAGCCAGCCCCCCAGTCTTCTTGACTGCCTCCACCCTTTTCTTCAGCTTTGGGAATCAACCCACGTGTGATGACTGCAACAGTGAAACATGAAGAACATAGTACAGTTGTGTACACTTACCATAATGTAGATGTTAGAGTGTATTCACTGTTGCAGTCTTGGTTTCCCACCCTCCGTCCCCCTTGTCTCTCTCACTCTGTCTCTCTCTTCCTCACTCCTTACAGCAAATTTTTGGTATTTACTTTCTACTGGTGGTGGTCTTCCACCATAACCTAGCTCACTATTTGGGGGCTCCTGACAGTTGGGGGCAAGAAAAACTGATGTAATGGTGTCGGGTGCCTGATTTTATACCATTGACGACATGACGTCAGTCCTGGAGCAACAGCAACTGATGCAGAAATACTAAGCCTCTGGTATTTGGGCCGACTGAGGGCTACCCCTGGCAGGATAACCCAAGTGTGATGACTGCAACAGTGAATACACTCGAACATCTACATTTATGGTAAGTGTACACAACTGTACTTTTTACCTGGAGGGGAAGTTTGCTACATGTTCTATAGCATGTCTTTGCAAAACAAGGAATGACAGACATATTCTATTGCTGTGGCCGCCAGCATAAAAAGTGGTCTTGGCCCTTTCTTGTTCAGAATTGCACAGGAGTTTCCTTTGTATTTTGTCTGTTTCATTTTATAAGCACATAAATTAACTGGTCGAGCACAGTTTTCAGCCATGATGTGGGATATATTCTTTAAAGGTAGATTATCTGTCATGGCCTTTGAGAAACCTGCCTTGTACACCAAAATATGGAGCCTTCTAGGACAACAGCCATGTGACTCTTGCTCAGTACAGTACGTAGAAGTTCTTTTCCATGAGACCCTGCTAAGCCAAGACCCCGTTGTATTTACTGTTTTTTTTAAATTCAGTCTCAATTTTTTGTGCTAGAGAATTTACAGCTCTTGTCTGATTTTTTATTATGTTTTCCTGCCTATGCCTTCTTTATTTAACGATTATATTTAAACTTGGTTACTTCTGGTGGTAGACTGATGCTGGGAGAGTAGAAAACAGTAAATGCCATGTGAACACTATCTTATCTACTGCACATTTTATTGTCGATATGTCTTTGTATAATAACTATTAAGTGTTAAATCTGCAGCAAAGCATTCTAAATTTAGTGTAGTAGTTTTCCAAGGCTGTGAATTTCTGTTCACTTGAGCATTGCAAGTAATCAGGACTGCCAAAGGGTAAGGAATTTGTTCTAACTGAAGTTTACTCATATAGTGGCTAAAGCAGAGGTGTTTTTTATAAAGGGCTTATCTGTGGTTTGGAATATCACAATGGCTACCTTATAAAGTAACATGGACCTTCTGTGCAGTATGCATGAGGCAAGTTTCAGACAAGTGTTAAAACCTGCACAGTTCTGAATGTGTATCAAACTAAACAAACCTGAGGTACTGAGTCAGACAAGAGAGGTGAAGTCCTGCATTTTTTATATGCCATTGTCAAAGCTCTCAACCTTTTATCACAAGAAATCTGGACAAATCCTAATTTAATGGGGGGACAGAGGACCAAAAATAGGAACATGTTTTAAATATTGCTCATAGAAACTTAGAAAGTTGCTAGAATAAGATTTGTGTTAGCATGCATTTTCTAAGGATATAAAGCCTGAAACTCTAATGTATGTAATGTATGTCATTATTTAGTATCTAATCCTTGGTGATTTACCTGAAAAATCACAATTTTTTATGTGGAAAAGACCAAAAATGTGAGGCAAAAAGCTGGCCAGTTGAGAGGTATCCGTTGTTCAGGTTAGGTACGCTATCTTAAACTGTATGAAAGTTTGTGGTATTTGTTACAGAGGGGCAAACCTTTGTAAGAAAAGGTTATTCGCAGCAATCTTTGGGAGAGGATGTGATGCGGACCCACATAAAAAGTACTGTGGTGAAAGCAACAAAGTGCAGGCAAACGAAAGAGCAGTGCTCTTGGAAGAAAATACTTCAAAAGTAAGAAGGTGGCATTTCGGAATAGGTGTACTTTGTAATACTGTTATTAGAGATATTAAGTTGTATGTATGAAGAGCCTGTTCTAAAGTGTATTTTGGTTCTCATTGTTACTGCCGAGCTTTTCTTTCCAGAGAGGTTTGCTGAAAAGTAAGTTGCAGCTGGCAGTCTTTTTAAACATAACATAAACACAACAGAGATTAAAAATAGTAGTGCTGCATATTTTGATAAATTGAGAAGTTAAAGGAATTTAAAGGAGTAGCAAAGACTAGGAGAGTAAAAAAAAAAAAAATGGAGACGCGGAGTTTAAGTAATTTGGTGAAGGGAAAAAAGTCGTAGGCAGTGAAATTTAAGAGTAGGAAAGGAGGGCATGGAAGGCAACTTGATAAAACGCATGAATATGTAGTCCTACTCAGTTCAACAAGTGTTTTGTATACGTTTATTGGAGACTGATCCCTAAACTGTTTCACAAAATGAAAGGGTAGGCAAAGCTGTGTAAGTTGTTGAAGCATCATAATTAGTTAAGATGTTGGATTTCAACATTACAAACTGGAGTTTGAATTCTGTCAGCTGAGCTCATCCCCTGCCATAGTTTGTGTCCCTGAGCAACTCATTTAACTTCCCTTTGCTCAAGGGTCTCCTTATAAAAGAACGGTGAGTTTTACAGTACGACTACAGATTAATCAAAATAAATTACAATAACGAGACCTGGTGTGCTATATCCAAGAAGACCGTTAATGGAACTGCTATGGGCGCTGACAGCACCAGTGGTTGGATTATTATTATTATTATATGGTGTCAGAGGGCTGGAGGATGGCGAGTACTGATTCCCATTAATATAGTTCAAGAGAAAGATGGCAAGCTTTGGAAAGGAAGTCAGAGTTTTTTAGAACAGGGGATCAGTAGAAGGTTACTGCTTAAGAAGAATGTTTTTGAATACTTAGATGGTCACAAAGCACAGCAACAGACATTAGGGACCCCCAAGATAAATCTGGTTGCAGAACATAGCAGTTTGTGTTTTGGATGAGATGAGTAAGGGTTGTAGGCTGGGGTAAAGAGCAGATGTGAAAGTTTTTTGATGCCACCAACACCTTTGCTTCTGTGCACGACTCTGTTGACCCGTTCATTCACCCAGAAGCCAGAGTCCTATGGCCGAACATGGCATGAACGCACAGAGTGGTGCCATAATCTGCTTGTAGGACTCGAAGTTTTGCTAGTTTGAAGTTACAGCCTTGACTTCCCCATCATGGTGCTCATAAACATTGAAAGGGAAGGAGTATGATGGTGTGGTATGGGGGTTGTCATCTGCTTTCTCAGGCAGCATAATCCTCAGAGACCATCTTTCCCAGAAATGTGCCTCTGTGTGTGTGTTTTGGACTCTACCATGGAATTTGCAGGCTGTGTATCGTAGGCATGGACACCCAGCCCTTCACTCTTGAGACAGGTGAGCAAGCATAGCTTTGTCATTCCTTTCCCTCTCTCTCTGTGTTCCCTCCACTGGCTCCTCCAGTGTTCAAGCCATCACTCCGACCTGTGCCACCTGGGTCATAATCAGGGCTTTACTGGCTCTCCATATAGCTTATGTTTGTGTCAACCAGCCAACTGTGATTGAGAGAGATAAACTAATAAGATGGACTAAGCATCAGGTACTGCCATATTTTTGTCGACCAGTAGAGAAATTGTGGATAGCAATTAATAGAACTGAAGGATTTTATCTGGGAAGGAAAAGGGCAACAGCAATAATCCTGTAAAAGTGGTTTGGGATTACCTGATTTTAAGGAATATTTTAGAGCTACACAGTTAAATCTCCTATGCAGTGCACAAGCAGAAAGCTATAATTAAAAAGTGAAAAGGGATGATGATGAAACAGGGGGGAGCTCAAGAAGTAAGGAGAGACTAGGATTTTGGATGTAGAACCTTAAGGAAAATAACAATAGCCATACAGAATATTAGTCCACAAAAATCACAAAAACTGATAGGCCAAAGAAGAGCCATAAAGACGATAGAGTGGACTATTGAGGATAAGAAAAAAATTATGTATTGTTGCT
The DNA here is from genome assembly GCF_019279795.1 of Protopterus annectens. Lineage (NCBI taxonomy): Eukaryota > Metazoa > Chordata > Ceratodontiformes > Protopteridae > Protopterus > Protopterus annectens. Next base: position 1,800,309,048 of record NC_056725.1, on the reverse strand, counting down.
ATTATGCAGAAAGCACAGAATTTCCAGATACAAGATATGCAAAAAGATTGAGAGAAATTGGAGGAAAGAAAGTTACTTCCACAAGAAAAAATGTCAGAAGCATCAAATAAAAAGAGATTTGATATGGTGCAGTATTTATGCAAAGTTGAAAAACAAATTGATCAATACAAAAAAGGTATCTCAAGATATTTGAAGAGAAATATAGGCAAAGGCATCCAGATATGGAAAATTTCACAATAAAAAATATCACAAACAGGGAATGTAGAAAAGATTAGTAAAGTAGCAGTTAAAAATAGAAGCTGAAGTTATGGAGGGCCTGCAAAGTGAAGGATTTGGTTTAGAAGTTCTAACATAGGGAGTCCCCAACTTAAGGAGAAACAGGAAGATCAGGAGACATCTGAAGAAGTATGGACATGGGAAAGAAAGAGATTTAATATGGAGTAATATTTATGCAAAGGAGAAATCAAAACTAATCAATACAAAAAGAGCAGCACCAAAGATATTTGAAGAGAAATACAGGCGAAGTAATCCAGACATGGAAAACTTCACAATTCAAAAAAAAATTGGTAGACAAAGAGGAAAAGTAGAAAAGAGGATTAGTAATGGAGAAGTTAAAGAAACAGAAACTGAGGTTATGGAGTACCTGCAAAGTGAAGGATTCAGTGTTGAAAATCTAACTCGGAAAGCACCACAGCAGGATAGAGCAATAGACATCCAAATTAAGGAGAAACTGGTGGAACGGGGCGCAACCAGTCAGTTGCCATATGAAGATATTTTGGAGCCTTCCACAGGGAACCAGTATAAACATTCACTTGAAGCTGGACATCAAGGGAAGAAACAGTAAACTGTGGCAAATCTGGAGCAGCCCCTAATTGGAAAAACCAGGCCCAAATGCAGTACCTAACTTCTGGTTAAAAGTATTAATATCTTTGCACTAAGATTTAGCTATGAGTAAGAACTATTTGTATGTGCACCCTGAACAGAAATCAACCTGGCTAACGGGAAAAACAATGCGCCTACTTGAGTGAATCTGCAAGCTACACTAAAAATTATAGACCGATAACTTGCTTTCCAACTGTGTATAAACCATACACCGGAATCGATGCTGACAGAATTTATAGTCATTTAGAAGAAAACTCAATCATGGCAATAGAAAAAAAGGGCAGTAAAAGAAAGTCATATGGGGCAAAGGATCATCTGTTGCTAAATAAAGTCATAATGGAGAACTGTAAAAAGGGGAAGAATTTAAGTATGGCATGGATTGACTACAAAAAAGCATTTGATAGTATCCCACATTCAAGGATAAAAAAGTCGTTAAAATGTATAAAGTACACCCTACACTGATTGGCTACATTACAGTAACCGTGAAACAGTGGCAGACCACTTTGCAATTAAGCCATGATAAAGGACATTATTATTCCTGGGATAAAAATCCAAAGGGAGATATTACAGGGTGACTCCCTGTAACCTTTGCTATTCTGTCTTGGCCTTAACCCATTTGGCCATGGCTATAATTTGGCTCCTAGAAAAGAACAAAGTGTGAAGACTCATCTTCTCTTTGTCACTGATTTAAAACTGGATAGCTCATCAGATGAACTGAAAGCACAACTAGAAGTAGTCAAAACTTTTTCAGATGATGTAAAAATGTCATTTGGTCTTGATAAGTGTGCCAAAGCAACCTTTAAAGCAGGAAAACTGCAGCACCAAGAAAACATTGGTTTGGGACAAGAATTTGATGTAAAAGAATTTGAGCAAGAGAGAGTGTATAAATATTTGGGAATTGATGAAGGATCAACAATGGAACATGAACAAATGCGAATAAAACATAGTAAGGAATATTTTAGAAGACTTTAATCCTGAAAACAGAGTTGACATCTAGGAACAAAAGTCAACCCAATACCCTTATACTGGGAGACTTTAACTACTCCTCCATTAACTGGGAAAATTACTCCTGTACCAACACACTTGCTCAACGTTTTCTGGAATTCATTAATTTCAACACCCTGGACCAGCTCATTCTTATCTCCACCAGGGGTAGAAACATCCTTGACCTGGTCATTACTAACATGGCCAACCGTTGCTCTACACCAGTAATCAACTCCTCCCTGGTCAGATCTGACCACAAGCAAACATGGATCCTCACATTCCCCCCCCCCCCCAAAAGGAAACCACTGTAAAAAACTTCTCCAAAGCCAATTTTGGGCTTCTAAAACAGAGGTGGCTAACTTCACGACAGCCATGCAAATGGAAAATGGGTGCATGACTGCTGAATCATATACCAATGCAATGTATGAGGAGATACATAAGTGCATGGAACGAGGCACACCAAACAGAAACAAGATGCTCTCCTCCAAAAAAAAGTAAGCCAATCTGGTGGTCCCCCACCATAAACAAACTCTACAACAGAAGGAAAAAACTGTTGCAGAAAAGGGTGAATTTCCAAGATTAGAAAAACTCCCTTGTTAGCCTCAGCAAAAAAATGAGATCCATCATCGAATCCTCTAAAGCTAGCTACAAAAACAAAATTGCTGCAGATTTTAAAGACAACCACAAGGCATTGTATAGTTATGTCAAGCATCTACACGGCAGTTCTTAGATCTACTCTGCGTTGCAGCACAATGGCAATACATATACAGAATCAACTGATCTTGCCAGCATATTAGCCGACAGGTTCAGTACGAACTTTACCCCCCTTTCCACCCCCTAAAGGGTCTATCACAATACCTGAGGAATGCCAAGTCCTTATCACAGCTACACAGTTAAAAAAATGCACTGTCCAAAGCCAAGAGTACAGTTTCTATGGGACCTGATAATATCCCTGGCTGTGTTCTACGTCAATTTCAAAGTGAACTGGCACCACACCCGAGTACCCTGTTCAATCACAGCCTCATTTCAGGCTGTGTTCCTACCGAATGGCACACTGCTACACTGATCCCACTCCACAAAGGGGGAGTGACTACAGACCCTGGGAACTACTGCCCCATTAGTCTGATATCTGATATGTAAGGCTATGGAGTGCATCATCATGGACCTTATAAATAAGGACATAGGGAATCTCCAAACTCTGAACTCCAAGCAGTTTGGGTTTGTGAAAGGTAGAAACATGCCTGCTCAACCTGATAGATTTCTTTAAGTCTGCCACCAAAGCTGTGGATGAGGGCAAGGTATTTCACACAGCCTACCTAGATCTTGCCAAGGCCTTTGACAGCATCCCTTATTCAGGAATCTTAAATGGACTCCGTAAACTAGGCAGAAACCCCTACGTCATAAGATGGGTTCCCAGCAGTAGCAGACTCCAAATCTGTCTACAGACCAGTTACAAGTGGTGTCCCACAGGGATCAGTCCTAGGTCCTCTCCTGTTTTGCATCTAGTTCTCTGAAGTTCAAGCCAACACAAAGGGACTCTGGTTGACCAAGTTCGCAGATGATTGCAAACTGGGAGCCATTATTGATTCTCCAGCTGATGTAGACATTCTACAAAAAGGCCTCACTGACACCAATGACTGGTGCCATAACCATGGCCTTAAGCTCAATGGCAAAAAGTGCATTGTCATTCCCTTTGGGAAAAATTCAGTGCCCATGAACTACCACATAGACGGTAGTCCACTCAACACCGAAGGTGTGATAAGAGACCTGGGGGCACAGGTTGACAGCAACCTCTGCTTTGATAACCACATTGCCAGTGTAGTCAGAAAGTCCAAAGTAATATGTGGCACATCTCATTACAAAAGGTTTCTCATCCAGGAAGGTAGAGGTCATAATCCCTGTCTACTTCTCCCTCATTAGGTCTATTTTAGAATACAACGCCCCATTTGGCATTTCGTATGTACCTCACTAGACACCTACAACAACTGGAAGGGCCGCAAAAATACCTCACTAAGAGGATCCTATGCTTCGACACATGCCCTATACGGACAGACTCAAAAAAAACCCCAGCTGTAGTCTTTCTCCTATCGCCTAATTAGAGGCGATCTCTGCTTGACCTGCAAAGCCATGTCTGACCCAGAGCTGCTAGATATGCTATACCTAAAGAAATCCCAATCCCTCCATGCCACACGCTCCAGGGACCTAAACCTCATTACCACAATAAATAGCAGCTGCTGGAAGGACAGGTTCCTAACCCAGATACTTCCCATACTCTGGATCAAACTTCCCATTCACATCAAGCAGAGCACTTCACTGGCCCTCTTTAAAAGAAATCTTGACGAGAGGATGGGCAATAGGAAGTTCACCAACGGGATCACTTCAGTGGCCTTGTTTGACAGGGGAACTAACTCTGGGCAGCATGATGCCAGAGAATCTTCTTGGGCTAGGCTTTTATATAGCCTCCAAGGCCGTTAGCCTGTTACAAACCTATGAACCTATAAGCTATAAACCAATTTGTTCCAACTGTCCTAACAGTTTTGGAGTATTTGACTGGCCCGAAAACGTGTTTGATAGATTAGATAGGAAAACAAGAAGAATGCTTCATGCCAACCAAATGATTTATAAAAATCAGTGCATACCAAAATTATATGTTCCCTGTTTCGAAGGTGGTATAGACCTCCTTGAAACTAATTGCATGTGTAGATCTGCAATCGTGGGACTGCACACATATCTGCTGACCTCACAGGACCCAAATGTAGTCAAAGTTTAGAAATCTTAAATGACTTCCATGCTTATTCTAGCAGAAGCATATAAATGTCAAGCAGGAATGAAAATCAGACCAGAAGTAGATAAAAATCAGGTGGCAACTGAATGCGCCAAAAAACAAAAGAAAGAATATAAGGTGAAGGATCGGATGAGAAGGCAAGAAATGTGGAAAGTTTATAAATGTAGTTGCAAGTATAGAAAACTTCTGGAAGAACCTCATGTTGATCAAGATCGAATGCAGAAAGAGAGGTGAATTCAAACCAAAAGGTGAAAGGTTAATATTGGTGGCCCAAGATAATGGGCTACGCACACGGTTTGCAAAGTCCATTGAATATGTAGTACAAACAGACAAATGTAGGTTTTATGATATAGAATTGGAAATAGTCCCACACCTCATTGCTGGTTGTGACATACTAATGGCAAAAGTACTGAATACTGAAAAGTATAATAATGTGGCAAGACTGTTGCACTGGGGTTGTGTAAATAATATGGTATTGAAGTAGCTGAAAAACACTGGAAACATGAGCCACACGGCATCATAGAAAATAAAGTCTACATGAAATGGGATCACCCATTACCAACAGTTCAAAAGATAGATGCAGGAAAAACAGATACAGTGGTCCATGAAATGAAGACAAAAGTAGCACTTGATCATTGAAATTGCTACACCCAGCAATTAGTGGCTTGCATACAGAGAGGCACAAAGTCATAAAATACCAGGATTTGCAGGCAGAAACGAGAGCAATGCATAAGAAAGATACCCAGACAGTTCCAATAGTAGTATGAGCAACACGTCTTATAAAAAAAAGAATATGCAATCACATTTAGATACGTCACCAATGCATGTAACTCCATACGAATTGCAGGAGTCATAACTGGGCACATTACAAGTGCTGTGAAGAGCACTTCTGGCTTTCATCAAAGATTGAAACAATACTAATTTCATAAACTTTAATTGTGCTTTGACTTAGGAATGGGTTCCATTCCCGTCATGGTATTAAATGTATGGTTGCCTGTGTCATAAGTGATAATTCAGTAAAGTTGTTTTTTGTTTAAAAACAGCCTCAGGTACTGTGGAGGACAGAGGGCAGCATATAGGTGAGTGGTTAGCATTGTCTTGATTACATTAAGGTGCACTGAGATTCAGTGCAAAATCAGTATGATTTTTGTATTTGGAGAAAAAGAAACCATGAAAGAATTCCTCAATGGAAGAAATGCGGTGTTGGTGATCTTGTAACAGGAACTGAAAATAACTTTTTTAAATCGAGTGGCAGCCAAACAGCATGCCATGGGAGAAGTGATGGAACTCATCGTGTTTCAAATGCATGAAGTACATAAATGGAAGCATAACATGAGGTTGAAAAGGCACAGAGTGAAGTACTGTTTTTGCTTCTCTGTAATTTTTTTCTCCATCTTACAGGCTGTACTTGATGGTTTAAATATCTTAGCCACCCATGGTAGAGGGAGGAATTACTGGAACGCACCTTTTTGCATAGGGGCTTCTAGCCATTTATAATTTTATTTCAGTCTCATCTGGGCATGTACTGCTGAATATCAGACTCTTGTCACTATAACAGGAATTTGAACAATGTTTTCTTCCGATCAACTCCCAGGGTTCTATGTACTCAAACAGCAGAAGAGTTGGAGTCTTGCAGAGTGGAAAACTAAATTGTGAAAGTTTAATTGTGTTAAGTCATAGTCTGGTTGACTGTAGTGCGCAAGTAGAAGGCTGGAAGATGATATTCTGTTGTCTTCTGTTTCACACGTCAGACTTGTGTAGATAAATGTGTTTGATTAATTTCAACATTTATCACGAGGAATTTCTTTTGATAGCCCCTTGTCTGTTTTTACGATATTGAGACTGATCATCCATGTTCAGATATGTGCTCTTTCCTTTTTATTACAACACAGGAGGCTTTGCCCACTTTCCTATTTCTCACAGGGATTATTTCTACATATGACTTGTAAGGACTGCATACTTTGACTGCTGCCTTTACCTTTTCCTAATTGCTGTTCCAGGTAGCTTGTTTATTGCATTTCCTACCAGTAACATGTCAATGATTTTTCTCGTCTGACTCTTGCCTGAGAAGATAACCCACTTGAATTATCCCTTAAGCTGCTTACTCTCATTTTGTAATAGCAGCTGTCATTGCATATGTGACTTTATTGCATTTTGTCCATACTTTAAGCACCTTATTGTGTTTTTTTTTTGCATTTTTTTGAGCAAGTCTTACTTCACTAGCCATTCTGTCAGTAAGCTAGTTTTGATGTTAAGGCTCTGTGCAGCAGTTTCTTTAGTCTGTACAAGTCTTAATATAGAGATGGCAGGGCAAAGAAGGGTACTTGTTTATTGTTCCATGACAGCATAATGCTAGGCTGTTTCATCATCACCACTTCTGTGGTACATAGACAGTAATGAACAAAGTGCACATCTGCTTTGTGTTTTTGTTCTAATTATGTCACATTTTATACCAGTTCAGCATATTCTCTTAAGCTACACCTTGGTATAATTTAAGTTTCAGCGTTGTTGAAATCAGATTAGTTCGGTAGCTTTATCTAAAACTTCTCAAATTGCTTTTTAAAATGTCTGAATTTAAATATTAGTGTTGAATTAAAATACTTGCATTGAACAGTGAGTTCTTTTTTTGATGGATGAGGTTTATTTACGGAGTAATTGTGTGAAAGGAGTCTGAACAATGAAAACACTTGATAAAGCTGTGCTTGTTTAGTGAATAACCAACACACTTCTGTAAAGTTATATTTTTGTCACGTATTGCACATTACTACCCTATGTAGCGATGTATTCCCATCTTCTGCCTTACTAATCTACATTAGCGATGCAGTTGCAGGGCATTCTAGCTTGTAAAAAGTCGATAAGTGAAACAAAAGATGGCAAGCAGGTGAACATTAGGCCTCTCCAGTTTGCAGATTTCCATGCCTGTTCTGTAAACCATATCCTGGTTTAAGCACTCTATCTTGCCGGTTATTTATTGAACTGTTCTGCTGTATCTGCCATTAAGTGTTTGTGTGAGAAGCCTAAGCCATGCATGCATCTGCTAATCTATCTTTAAAGACATTCTTCTTTGCTTACTGCTAAGTCCATTGCCTTGTGTCACACCATGCTAAGCCTCTCTGGCTGCTGATCATCTTCCTTCAAGACAGTAAGCCTCTTTTGCACCATGTATGTGACTTTCTGTGCAAGTGTCTGTCATGGTCTTCTTATCCCATTAACGTATGGAAATCTTTTATCAGTGAGTGGTATGGCTTATAATCTGAGTCAGTGGATAAGAGTGCATTATAACTGCTTAAGTGACACAAATTTTTATATGTCCTTCAAACAAGTTTGAGGTTGAGTATCTGCTACAAATCCGTTTGTGGTCATTAAATGCAGTTATTTTTGTAGGAAGATAATGAGGTATGATTTCTTTTTTTTTTTTTTTTTGAAATTCATTTTTTGAGTTTAGATGTATATTTTAACTGGGTAGGTTTACACTTGTTTAAAATGTTATTTTTACTTTTTTCATGTTTTGCCAGGTATGCACATTTCATTTATTTTTGTGGTTTACACAAGCACAACACATTGGTTTAGTATGTAGCTGATGTGTAAGGAAGGCGCATTAGGTTTTCTACCACCAGTCAGCATTGCATAAAGCCTTTGAAGAATTAGATGAAAATGCCTTCTAGTGATGAATTGTGCATGTTCATTTTTTTAAATACCTCAAGGTTAGCTGCTGTTTCTCACTGTCTGGTATCAGAGAACAATTCTTCAAAGCAATATCATTCTTTTACTATTATTTTTATACTCTTGGGTATCCGAGAACAGAGCTTGTCAAGCAGTGTAATTGTTTTGCCCACTGTAAAGTATTGGAGAAAAAGGCTTCTCAAAGCATTGTGATTTTTAAATTTTATATATTTATATATATATATATATATATTTTTTTTTTTTTTATCATGAGTTAAATTCTGGAGCTTGCTCCCCCACCATTGTAAATTGAAGTGCAGTAAATTATTTTTATAATTAAAAAAAAAAAATAAGTTTAATATGCTAATGCAGTTATTACTTCTTACTAACAGGTGTCATAGAACAGTGTTGGTCAGTGCAGTGTTTTTCATTTTTGCAATCATCTTTTTTCACACAGTAAAACATTTACTTATTCCCTTCAGTGCAGCTTTTTTGAGTGTGTACCTTTAATTCCTAGTGGGTGTGGCTTGAACCTTTAAAAAAACAAAGTTAGTTATCACTTTCCAATTCTAACAATTACTCAGTGACAGAGGCTAAATATCGGTACAGTTGTGTTTGCCATACTGTATGCTTCAAGATAAAATAATCTGATACCTTATATGTATCATGGTTTTGGAATAATTGCAAATGTGAACAAGCAATATTTGACACCTAGAGGCGCAATAGGAGGTAACTGCAGAAACGCCTGGAGGCACACTTAGCTGTAATGAGTTAAAAAAAATACTAAGGCACAAGTCGGCAATGTCTCTGGTTCTACATCCGCATGAAAACACTGCGTCAAGTTGTATTTTAATAATGTAAAACAAAAATCCTGCAGCCTGTATTCTATTACTTCCCATTATCTGGTGTCCGAGAACAGTATTTTGTTTTGTTTTATATATTTATTTACGCCAGTGTAAACAATGCCTGATAGAAAGAAATAAAGTTTAATGCAGACTTCTGAGTGCTAGCAGGAACTGTTTTGTAAATACATTGTCTGCTTTACAAGCCTAATCACCAAAAGCCATGGAATAATGTATTGCAGCTGACCTCACAAACTGCGATGTCAGGAATCTTCTTAGATTTGACCCCCAACAGTTTGGCTTTGTGGGAGGCAGAATCCATCTATTTAATCTGGTAAGCTTCTTCAATGCTGTAGATGGTGGCCATGCACTGTACACAACATATCTTGATATAGCCAAGGCCTTCAACACCACTCCCCATGTTGGCATCATAAAATAAAAAGTAGACCCATATGTAGCTAGGAATCATGTTGACTCAATGAAGCTAGCTCCGGTGATGGTAAAAAGTTGAAGACTTCCTGCCTGCCAAGCTACATTTGTCTAACATAACAAAATATCTTTTTGTGGGGATGACACCCCCACAAACTTGTATAGAACAGTTCCGAGGTTACATAACTGTGGAGAAAAAGGTAAACACCACAGTTGGCAAAGTTAGTTCCACTGAACAGCGTTTGCACATTTTATTTTCACCTGTGTGTGTGTGTTAAAATGTTTTCCCTTACACATCCATCATTCACTTAATGTGAGCATTTAGGGTTTCCTTCTTTAGCAGTAGTGCACTTGCTGTATTTTCTTAATCCTGAAAACATCCAAAGGAGAAGCAAAGGGATATTTTGAGTTACACCACACTTTTTTCAAAAAAAAAAAAAAAAATACCGGCTCAGATGTTGCAAAATGTAGAAGTCGTACAATAAAAGAATGTGTGTTTTATTAGTAATTGCTAATTCTTGTTTTAAAGTATAACATGGATTGTTATAATGGACCTCTTCCACCAGTCCATAACAAATGCAACTATTCATCTTTAATAACTTGTCTGCATTATTTCCCAAGTTTTTAGGCATATTTTGTACTGTAAACATGGATTAAAATTCTTAAATAGCACACTAGTGGTACTGGACGGTTAGAGCTTACTTAGAGTCCATCCAGCATTGTTTGTGCCCCCTTTTCAGTAATCCGTCTCTTTCTTGATATTCTTTACTTTTCTGCATGAGTTAGACTATTCTACACCATGGTCTTTTTCTGTTTCTAAATTTGCTGTTAAATAGTGATGCTAATGTGCAGTATAGAAAATATTAAACAGATGTTTTCTTAGGTAACATGAAGTAACGTGAAGTAAAATTCAATTTTGTTTTACTGTAGCAAGCTTTTTTTTAGCAGTATTTGACTTTTTGGCAAGAAAATTCAGTTTGTTTGGAAAGGTTAAGTTAGCTAGCATTACTGTATATCCCTGTAAGGAACACTGTAGTTACTAGTGCAAAAGTAAGTCATAGCAGGCCAGTAGAAAGCTTCTTGCTGAAGTGGAAGGCTGATAGAATGGTTTTAATAGATTCTGATAGTCCAGTGCTTTGGTGTGGTGAATGGTAGCAGTTTATTGTTAAATTATATAATGATGGCTCATTAGTATTCAAAAACATACACTTGAACTGGTCATCCGAACCAGTGTGCCCATTGTAAATCGAGTATATACCAATAGAAAAAAGTTTGGTCACTGAAGTACCATTGAGGAGTTGGACTTTTTTCTATTAATATATGGTACAGAAGCATATATCTTAACTATTCAGATTTTTGCCTCATATTTTTCGTTTGTTTCTCATAAAATTTGTGGGTTTTTTTGACAAATGACAGAGGAATGAAATAACTAAAAAATGACACGCATTTCATTTTCAGACTCCATATTCCTTCAGACAATGGACAGTAACACATACCTTATTCTCGCAGCTTTCTAAGTTTATAACATCAAAGTTTACAATCAGTCCCAGTTTTGGAGCATTTGTTCCCACTTTATTTATGACTTTGTCCACATTTCTTGAGCCAAGTGGCAGACCTACGTGCATAGGGCAGAGCAAATACAAGGAAAATCAGGTACGTTCTGCAAAACTAAAGAAACATACCTGATTTGATTTTCTTTGTAATTCTCCCATGTCTCTCTCGTATGTCTAAACTATCCAGACTTTATATTGAAAAGAAGAAAGCAGTGGAAATCTTCCTTTCTTCATTGCTTGTTTTCCACAGCACTGATATACTTTGCAAGCATGGGAACATAAGTCCTATACGCATGCGCAGTCCATCAAATAATTTTAAGAAAGTAAGTTATTTCTTTCTTAAATAATGTCATTGTGTAATAGCAATAACTGACTCATCGGTATTGGTATATGAGGATTTACCCACACCCACTCATCGGTCATTGCTTAATTAACCATCATTTGTAAGTATTAATAAATACATTAGTGTTTCTTTGGTCTCTGATGTTATGGTCGTGAAACTGGATGTCCTAATGAAAACCTGTAAAGGGTAGAAACTCTGAAGTACTTAAAATAAAATAAAAAAAAAACGCAGACGCTGAAAACAAGTGGAATGGAGCTCAAGCATGCACTTTACAAGTACTTAGCATTTTGCCTACGTGATCTGGGCAAATCATTGTAAAATTAATCCTGCTTCTGTACCTGCAGAATTACCTGCAGGACGAAATTCACTCTTTCAAGTTAAGTGTTTATAAAATCTTAGTATTCTCGATGAAGCTCTGTATCCATGTGCTAGACATTTTAATAGCTTGCATAAGAAATGTGTTCATTTTATAACATTTTCTGTTTTGGAACATATTACAATTTCCTTACTGAAAATTCCTTAGCGTATTAAGAAATGTTAGAAAATCAGGAATATAGGTTTATATTGTCTAGTTTGACATATTATTGTTGTTATGGGATTTGTCAGCGAGTTATACTGCAAGCACCCAATTTGATACATATTTTTTTATCATGTATCAAGTCAGGGAGTTCAGTTATGCATGAGGGAAAAAAAACACCAGATTTTTGAATAGCCAGCTCTGTGAATAAGGTTTGTTAAAATGGTCCCATGCATATTATTGTTTATTTACTTTTTTGGGGATTTTATTTTCAGTGTTAACTGGGGTAGAACACTGACACAAATGGACCATTTTTCAGCTTCTGTCTACGAAAGACAGTATAGGCCTAAAAATATAGAAGAATACAGGTGTAGCTATTTATGCATATGCAGCTAATTATAGGTTATAAAACTAAGTAAATAACCAAATATGTGAAACTCCTGTTTTATAAATAAAAAATATAATATCCACTTGGTGATAAACAGTTTAAAAGACAGCAGTACTATAGCAGCTCAAACCACATACAAAGTTGACCAGCTTTTACATATTTTTAAATATATGACATGACAGGTTTCATTAACGATCGTGTTCAAAGTGACCAAACAGAATGCTGCATTTGAATTCCATTTCTGTTAATGACAACGTTTATTGGTATGTACTATGTATTTGTATCTTACATTCACATAAAATGTGATTTTTATGAAAATAAGACATGCAAAGTTTGGTGGCCAAAATTTTAGTTTCTATTTTTCCAGGCATGGACTAGTGAAGCACAATAAATGATGACATCAGACTGTATGTAATTTTCTTGTCTCAGTCAGTGACATATGCTGATAGTTTGTCACTTTGTAGAAGCACAAGTGGAGATGAAAGAACATTCCTGCTAACAAAAACTTTTAAAGAATAAACAATTAATGATTAAATATTACTTTTGCTGGAGTGTCCATTTCATGACTTTACATTTTGTTTTCCTTTCCCTTTAGAAAAACATTTATTGGGCTACTGCTGAATACAAATGTCCACAGTGACTTTATCACATGACTAGGAGTGATGATGTGGTCACCTGACTGTCTATGATTTGCATGTAGGATGCATGGACATGCAGAACAGTTTTAATTTTGCTGTAAAATATTACTGTTACTGTATTTCCCTGCATTGGAAAGAAGATGCCATCTTTCTAGCCCATTCTTTGGCGGTTTTGAAGTGTGTGTTAGCTTTAAATTTGATATTTAAGCCCATGCAATTCTTTTAACAGAAGTTGCCAGTAATACTTGGGTTTTAAGTAATTATTGATATTTTTATTGCCATATTATAGAATGTTTGTATAAAGCACTATCTGTATTATTTTAATAGCAAAGTTCTTTTCATGTTGATTCACTTGAAATGTGTTAATTTAATAGAAAAAGGCTTACAAGCTGTACGGATAGATAGCTATATAAATTATTAAAGGAGTCTGACAAGTCAGCATAATCTTGGACGTTTTCTACCAGTTGTCAGTCACTTGTATATTTTAAAACAAATCCTCGCAGAATTGCTCTTCTCAGACACTCTGAAACCTTATTTGTAAGTTGATCTAATAATAGATATGTGCTTTCGGCTTTAGTGTCTCTGCGATCTGGAATTCTCGTCTAGCCTCACTTAAAACTTATCTTTCTATCCCAAAACTGTGAACCTAGAATCTGTCAGCTCGCTCTGCAGTCATGTTCATATAGTTTCATCTTAGGCATGCCTCGTGCCTGTGTCTGAATACCATCTGACAAATTGTTAAATGTATGAGTTGTATGTGTATGTTGTTGAATGGGCAGATTTATTCTCTGATCGTATATTTTACTAGCATTCTCTGCATATTAGAGATTCCAGTTTTGGTAGCGTAGCAAGCATGCACTTATTAATTTTTGAATTGTTAATTTATTTAGTGTATTACTTTATAAGCTAAGTAATGAAACTTTACTCTTCCCGACTTCAACTAAAACTAAGCTTGTAATGAATAAGAATGCACTTTATTCAGTTCAGGTTTGCTTGAGAGCTGGAGCCATTCCAGTACTGTCTAGGTGAAGGCATAAGAAACTTATCCTGAATAGGATGCCAGTCTATTACAGAGGAGACACACATGCAGTTTGGAGGCCTGGCACTTTACCTGCAGAGTGAGATGGGAAGGAACACTGTACATCTAGTAAAAACTCACATAGACACAGGGATACCAGTTACCAGAACAGAAATGATTAAGCAATGTTGCTTTAGCTACGTGTAACATTTACATTGGTTAAAACCGTCATTCAGAGACCTTGCTCTCTCCTGTGATCAGTGATGGAATTAGTGGTCCTCCACCCCCTCCATACCACTGATTCCATGGCCTCATTTATTTACGTATTTGTTCTCTTGTCAGCCACGTAGTTGCTGTTTGACCACTGTCTTCTCTTCAGATCAACCCGTTTCATTGTTATTATATTGACTACAAAAATTTCTGAGTTAAAGGCTCTTAGTGCAAGGGAGTCAGCTTTATGACGCCCTCCCCTCCACCTGTAAGGAAAGACAGGGTTTGCCTTAACTACTTCTAAAGTTAGTTTAACCTGCACTAGACGAATAATTTCATCTTCTGGCCTGTTTTCTTTTTACATAAATCTAATCCTGAGAGGACTTTACTGAATAAGTTGCTTTCCTTCCTCTCTGCCTCTTGGTGTAGCTGAACAGAATTAAACAACTATTTTTTCATTTGTCAGATGTAATCAAAGCAAACAAATCACTAAACAGATTGTGTGCACTCGGTTATGGCATTCCATCAAAAGTGTTATTTCGTAGAAGTCTCTGACATTGTCAGTGTAGTATATTGTACTGCTGCAGTAGCTTCTTTTGCTTATTTTGTTATTGGATCTTTTGTTTAAGATGTTTACGTTGCTGTTAATATTGTCTGACATCCATACTTTTTCCAAGCCTTACAAGTTTGGGGGGGGGGGTCTGCATAAAGATTGGATACAAGCTTTATAAGTTGGCAAGTTTGGAATGATGGTTCTTGATGAACCACAGAATTAAAGAGAATTGCCTCTGTTTCACTTCCCTGCTGTGGCCACTGCTTGGTGATCTTTAAGAGAAGGTGATCGTGTAATTGAGGCAGCCTCAAGTAGACTAGACTAGTTTTGGAGGAACCTAAGTTAAGGTTATTTTTTTTTTAGAATATTTCATTAAGTAAGGTCACTGTTCTTCCTCACTCTTTCCTTTAGGCTTGTGATACTCTCTGTTTTGAAATAACAGATGTGCCATGGTGGGAAGAAGCAAAACATTTTGTTAATGTCTTCTTTCAACATTTATCTGTCAGAAAAGAACTGAGAAGTGGCCCCCAGGGTACAGATGGGTAAAGTCCTTACTAGGCACCAGATGACCTGTGTTAGATTAGTGGCACAGACACTGGATAGACGTGAGTGTCCGATGTCTGCTCACCCACCCTGGGTAGAGGGAAGTAGCATCAGCTTGTGGTATGCAGTATACACACCTGACCAGCCACTTAGTCTCAGGGGGTTGTGCATGCTCAGAAGTGCACATGCACCTCCCAAGGGCAGTGGTTGGGGAGGTGGCAAGGCTAATGCAAGGGTGGGGAAGTTAGGGCAAACTGCCCAGCAGCCGGGAGAAAAAAAGAAAAGAACTGAGAAAGAGAAGGTATTCTGCAGCCATCTGAAGGTATTCAAAATTGACTAGGGTGGGATGACTGAAAGAAAGTTGACTCATAGGATGTTACTGTAAAAAGCTGTACCAAAGAGCACTGTGCCCACTATGGTGATAAACATTCAGAAAAGAATATCATGTTGGCTGATAGCCTGTATGAAATCCAGAGTTATGGTTGCCTGCTATATAACTAGCCTTTATTTGGAGAATAGACTGTGTAGCTTTTACAGAACATCAGTTTATCACGGGAGAGAGGTAGATGTCCCATTGAAGCTCATGTTTGTATCATTTGGAGCCTTTTACTGCTTCGTATAGTCAGTGTCATACAGCGCTGGGTGATGGGCCAGCCAGTGAATTGATTACCATATGGTCCTCATCTGGATTAGGGTTTCTTAACAACCATCTGGAGTCAAACCTGATGGTAGTGTGCATAGCTCTCACCTCTTAGAGCAAGAAATCTTGAAAGCTGTAAATAATCTGGGGACAAGTGCCCATCACTTTGCATAGTCTAGCGGACCTCAACTAGATACAAATCCAAGGTGCCCTCATAGAAGTTAACCTGTGTGTCTAGGGTGGGGCTCAGATGCACTGCTTGCCTGAGGAAAGGTGTTAATAAGGTTGATTCAGGCAGCCTAGACTTTTGCAGTGGAGAGTGATTCTAGGGATGCAGAACATATATATGTATTTTTTTTTTGTAACAGGGGCCCAAGGTTGTGCAAGAGATGGAGAAGTACCTTCTAGATAGACTTACAGCTACATTGTCTAGATTCTAGAATCAGACTTTGAGTTGGAATTATCACCCCCCCCCCTTAAGAATTTGTTGCTTATGAGAAGAGTTAGATAGATGAGGGAAACCTCATACTTCCCTGGTTATGTGCCGCATTGTTTTTTCGATAAGCGTGAGGATTTTCCCAATTTTTTTATAGGCTTCACAGCCAGAGCAGAAAAGTTTTGATATTAGCTGCTTGACTCCATTTTCTTTTAACTTGGTTCCAAGCCTCTCAGACTGTGACAGTAGCATTCTCCAATTAAATGCTTAAGTGCCCTTTAATATTTGCTGTAGTCTGTGCAGGCCCCCTGTCATCTTTACTCCTGATATTTTTCCCATTATATCTTCTGATGCCTGATTTGTAGCAACTTAAGACCCCACGTCAGGCCAGCATTACAAAGTTTTGACATAAGATTAGAAGCTTAATGAATTTTTGTCAGATCTTTTTTTGCTATGGGCATTGATTGCCTGGTCCACATAACTACAAGAGCCTCTAATTCCGTGAGCCAGAAGCTTTTGATAACTTACTGATAGGGCAAAACATGCATTTTAACACCATTGAGGTTCTCTCTTATCTCTGTGTAGGGCGGTATCCATATTTGAAATTAGAATAGTGAAAATCTAGAGCCTTCCCACTACAACCTTTCTTGCTTTTTTGAAAGTAAATTGTATTATTCCAGTGGCTTGTTTCTGTGGTCCATGTCACCCCTCATTCTATAGCCGTCTGGCATTTGCTGAACAGCCTGTACATGACAACATTGCATGTTTTGTGTTCACCCTTGTTGGTGAGCTGTTCACAACTAGTGAACTTGTATCTGGTTCTCTTTTGTAAGTGTCTCACATAGGGAATTGGTGAAGGATGGCCTGCTGAACAGTCAAAGCAGTTTTAATTAGATGTCTACTGTTCCAGGAATGTTGGGGACAAATAGGGTCCAGTTTACCACTGTCAGGGAAGATGGCTATATGTAAGGCAGAGGAGCAGAGACTTACTGCCAGGCCATGAAGAAGTATGTTTACTCTAGCATTGCTGAAATAAATGTGGACAACAGGGCTGGTCCAGTCGTCGTACACAGATTCTATTTTACTAAAGTGACAAATGGAGATACTCAGGAAAGGTAGATTTCACTGGGCAGCCATAGAAGTTGATAGTATACGAAGTGTGTTGGGCTAAGCAGTGGAGCCTCTGGTTGAAAGGCTGATGATGCAGATTTACATGTGTAATTCTTTGACCCCTGCAGCATTCTGTGTTTCTGCCTGTGCGCATTGCTATGTGCCTGTATGCACTGAGATAGAAACCCTTCTGCAAACATCTGTCTGTGCACCTGCCCCTGTAGATTTGGAAGATTTCTGGGATTTTCTGCAGTTCACAGACATGTGATGCATTTGTAGTCAGGCATGCATTTTTTATATATAGGCAATTTGGTATGTGTGTTTACTTTACTGAAGAAGTGAACCAGTAAATGTTTGTAAAATGTATGTGTTACTTTGCCTTGTTTTAAATAAACTATTGGTTAAATTTGTTAGTTAACTATGTTTATTGATGTTCTAATGCTGCAGTATAACTTGTGATTACCAGCCTGTGTTTTAACTGTTTGGTAACTGTCAGCCTTTAAAACGTAATGCTTTCTGCATGTTGAGCTAGAGAGACTCGCTGTTGTATACCACTTGAGTCTAGAGACGGAAACTATATCACAGATGCAGAGAAAGATCAGTTAAGCCAAGTTAATTGCTGATTTGAAACGGGCGTTCCAAAAGTGTCCCACAGTAGACATTATAATGTGCTGCCAGATTGTTAAGCTTCTGGGTGTTTGGGTTCTGTGTGCCCCAAATGAATGC
>NC_056725.1:1800260788-1800285788 GCF_019279795.1 Protopterus annectens | reverse complement strand
GAGGCCTCACAGAGCATGGCTGAATCTGCTACTGAAATTACTGCTACAGAAGCAGGCACTCAGGATTTGTCAGACACTATTCCCTTAGACATATCTACCCCTGCACGTGGGGCTGCTAGACCTCCTGCCTCTATGTCTATCAAGGCCTTTTCCAGGGCTAAAGCAGCTAAATCTTCTAAGGCCTTATCTGCTAAATCCCCCTCACACAGGCCAACCTCTAGTTCCCAAATTCTCAGCCTGGCTGAGGATCTTATTTCTTTGATCAGGGGATCCCAACCTCACCCAGACAGGGCCTCTCAACCCCCTCCAGATAAGAGGCCTAGGACTGAACCCCTGGAACCTGTCTCTACAGACTATTCCTCTGATGACTCCGATATTTCAGACCATCCTGAAGGCCCATATTCTCCTTATGAGGATTCTGATGCAGAAGACTCCATTCCTTCTGCCTCTCCTCCTGAAGAATTTTCTTTTGGGGAAACGCTACATGCTATGAGGGAACACTTCCAATGGCAGGGCCAGGATTTTTCAGACTCAAGGAAAAGGCTAAGGACTTTTTTACACTTACCACAGCATAGGCCTTTAGCCATTCCTCCAGTACTAACAGTTGTTGATGCATATAATGATGCCTGTACTGCGCCTGATTCTCTTCCTCCGGCCCCTGCCAAGCCTGACAGATATTACAGGGTCCCGGACACACATTACCATTTGTATAAGGCTTCTGTTGCAGACCCTGAAACCATTTCACAGGGCCCTAAAGGTGCAGCTGCCTCTGCCAAAACCCTCTTCCCTCTGAAAGGGAATCTAGAGCATTAGAGATGGGGTAAAAGGTTTATACTTCTGCTACTCTTTCGGCCAGGGCCTTAAACTGTCAATTTCACATGATACAGTACCAGGAATTTTTGTTAGACCAGCTAAATAAAAAACTGTCCTCTCCTGAACCTATAGACCGCAAGTCCCTTCAGGATTTGGTACATAACTCTCAGCAGGTCAGTAACCATTTCTTAAAATGTGGCTATGATGCACTGGAGGCTTCCTTTAGATGAGCTGTGACTGGAACAGTGATTCGAAGGCATGCCTGGCTAAAAGAACAATCCTTACCAGACCATGTTAAGTCAAAACTCCTAGATGCTCCTATGGAGAAACAAAGTTTGTTTGGCTCCCCTGCACAGGAGGTTCTAAAGAAAGTGGAAGAAAAAGCAAAATCTGTCCAAACAGTCAAGGATTTCTTACAGGTCCAACCTCCGAGGTTTAGCAGAAATTGGCCTTCGAAGAATTGGTCCTTTCCAGACTCCTCCAGAGCACAGAGAGGCAGAAATAGGCCCAAGAGGCAGAGGTCAATCTAGGGTGCCTACAGGGGCGTCAGTGGCAACCTGCCAACCAGAGAAGTGCTGCCACAGATTCAACTACAACCACTTCCACAGGACAGACACAATGACTTGACTCTAGTTCCGCCTACCAGGGAACAACTGGAAGCACCCTTGGGCGGAAAGCTAGCCTTATTTTCCGACAATTGGCATTGCATTACAGGAGACAAATGGACTTTACAAACAATAGACAAGGGCTACAGGTTTTACTTCCACACTCTACCACAAAAGAGAGGAATGCCAAACCTACCACCAAGCCAAAAAACAGAGGCTCAAAGACAAATCAGCAACTTACTAAGGATGAGAGCAATAGAAAAGGTACCACCTATGGAACAAGGCCAAGGATTTTACTCCAGGCTTTTCCTTGTACCAAGAAAAGAAAATCAATGGAGACCTATTCTCGACTTGTCCGCACTGAACATATTCCTCATTGTTCCAAAATTCAAAATGCTGACCCTACAGCAACTTCTTCCCATGCTGGGCAAGGAGTCTTGGCTGGTGACTCTAGATCTCAAGGAGGCATACCTGCACGTCCCTATACGACCAGATTGCAGAAGACACCTCAGATTTCTTGCAGGATCAGAGCATTATCAATTCTCAGCATTGCCCTTTGGCTTATCTACTGCACCCAGAGTATTCACGAAATGCCTGGCATCAGTAATTGCTCATTGCAGGCTTCAGGGAATTCAAATTTACCCATACCTGGACGACTGCCTAATACAAGCGGACAACAAGGCAAAATTAACAAAAGATTTGGAAAATGTCATACAACTGTTGCAAGCCTTGGGATACACAGTCAACATGCAAAAGTCAAGACTAGTACCATCCCAAAGGATAACTTTTTTGGGTGCAGAACTGGATACATCATCTCAGATGGCTTTTCTCACAGAAGAAAAACAAAAGCAACTACCAGTCTATTTCATGACATTAACAACACAAACTCAGCTTACTGCAAGGAAAGTCCTGCAAGCCCTGGGTTACATGGCATCCTGCATAATATTGATTCCGCATGCCAGGCTGCATATGAGAAAGTTGCAATGGTACCTAAGGAATGTATGGTCTCAACACAAGCACAGTCTAGAAGCCCAGATTCCAATAATTCCATGCCTGAAACAAGAATTCCTGTGGTGGGCTCAGGCCTGTCACTTGAACAGAGTAGTGCTTTTCCACAAACCACATCCAAGCCAGACCATCACCACGGACTCCTCAGACCTAGGCTGGGGAGCACACACAGTGGACAAGTGCATACAAGGCCTATGGACCCAAGACCAGCTGAATCTACACATAAATCTAAAGGAGATGCTGGCAGTGAAACATGCAATCCAGGCATTCAGACCACTCCTTCAACAAGGTCACCTGCTGATAAGGACGGACAATACCACAGTCATGTGGTACATCAACAAACAGGGAGGTACACACTCATATCCTCTATGCCGGATGGCAATGGACCTGTGGAATGTGGCCCTGAATCTCAACATTCAACTACAGGCCAGATTTGTACCAGGAAAAGAAAATTCACTAGCAGACACCTTAAGCAGAACTACCACGGATGCTCACGAATGGATGCTGCATCCAGATATCTTCAAAGCCATAACAAAGAAATGGGGACTGCCAGAGATAGACCTGTTCGCCTCCGCACTCAACCACCAATTGAAGAAATTCTGCACAAGAGCATACCACCCACTTGCCTGGAGGGTGGACTCCCTTTCCTTCAGCTGGAAAAACTTGACAGCATATGCATTCCCACCTCTTCCTTTGATGTACAAAGTCCTACTGAAGATCAAAGAGGATCAGACAAGGGTAATCCTGATAGCTCCAGACTGGCCGAGGCAACATTGGTATCCGCTACTGAGAAGCATGTCTCGGACACACGCATGGCCTCTACCTCTATTTCCCTTGCTTGTAACACAGAACAACTACAAGATCCTACATCCAAACTTGAAAACACTGAAGCTAGCTGCTTGGAATATTGCATAAAACAAAATAAACCAGATTTATCTCGGAGGGTTAAGGACATTATCCTGGAGGCACGCAGACCCTCCACAAGGAAAACTTATTCAGCCAAATGGAAAAGATACCTCATTTGGAGTGCAGCAAAGGGAGAAAATGTTTCATTGGCAAACATAGCACACATCCTGGAATACTTAGCAGAACTGTTCCACAATGGCCTGTCCTACTCCTCCATTAAGATTCATGCATCAGCAATTTCAGCAGAATACAACATGGATCCTCCTGTCTTCTCTCATCCTCTACTCAGGCAGTTCTTGAGAGGAATCAAAAATGTAAAACCTCCAAGGAAACCACCTTTACCTACATGGGATCTCAACTTTGTGCTGGAAAAGTTAACACTTCCTTGAACCAGCAGCAACAGCAGACTTACAGTTCTTATCTTGGAAAACTGCTTTCCTGCTAGCAATCACTTCAGCAAGAAGGGTATCTGAGTTACAGGCATTAATGGCAGTACAGCCCTTCCTTATCTTCCATCAGGATAGAGTGTCTCTGAGAACTAACCCTACTTTTATGCCAAAAGTGGCCTCCAGAGTATCATTGAACCAAGCGATTCATTTACCTACATTCTTCCCCAACCCACAGAACAGGGGGGGAAGACTTCTACATACCTTGGATGTGCACAGACAATTACACTACTATCTGGACAGAACTAAGACCAACAGAAAAACTGACCAGTTTCTGGTAGCATATGCAACAGGAATACAAGGGAAAGCAATTTCAAAACAGACAATCTCAGAATGGATAGGAAATTGCATTAGATTTTGCTACTCTTTTCATGGAAAGACAACTCCTGAAAATATCAGACCTCACTCCACAAGAGCTACAGCCACCACTACAGCTTTCCTACGAGGTGTGGCTACCAAAGACATTTTAGAAGCTGCTACTTGGAGCTCCGTGCATACATTTGCCAAGCATTATAATCTTCCTCTATACTCCAGATCCCGAGCAGGTTTTGCAACTGCTGTTTTGCAAGGGATCTTGACTATACACCATCTCTTAGTGCCACCTCCCCCAGTTTGGCTATGGTATTCTGCCCATATGTTAGGACTGCAGATGCATCCTTGAAGGACATAGTACAGTTTTGTACCTACCATAAATGTAGATGTCCGATAGGTATGCATCTGCAGTCAGGATTACCCACCCTCCTTCCCCTCTGTGGTATTCCTAGGGTACTTACCCCTCTTTTAGCTAGCTGGGGGAATTTATTATGGTGTATTTGTTTGTACATATGTATATATATATTTTTTTTTGATCTCTACTGTTTGGAATTATTTGCATTTATCCAAAATTTAGCCTTCCTAGAGGGCACCTGGCATCTGGGGCAAGAAACACAGAGGAAAATGGCATCGGCTGATGCCTTTATACCACAGCAGCTATGACGTCGGGTGAAGAGCGACATCAGCCGAGGCCAGACCCAGACTTTGGAATCCGGCCGACCGAAGGGCTGCCTGAGGCAGGACAACCCATATGTTAGGTATGCATCTGCATACCTATCGGACATCTACATTTATGGTAGGTACAAAACTGTACTTTCTTTATTGTACAGCCTTAGTATACTACTATTTTATGTCTTCCCTTTTTATTTTTATTAAGTTAATAAGCTGTACATGTTTTGTTACATAAACGTGCCTTTGGCCCTGATCATGGCTGAAATTAGTTTAAGGACTAATCCACCTACATGCTTAACAAATTGAATAAATACAAATATCCACTTGTTTGAAGACTGTAATGACTGATGATGTACCGGATGCCAACATGAGCTCTGTGGCATTATGTCATCATTGCTAGTTTACCATCCATTTGTGGAAAAGGGTGCCCTTTTTGGCTGTCATGTTTTCTTGTGTAGATTAATCTGCAGTAACTAAAATGTATGCTTCTACGCTGGCTTTTGCTTTCAGTGCAGTGTATTCTAGGATGGCTTTTGTTTCAGTAACTAGTTGAATAGCCACCATTCATTCATTTTCATATTTAAAACAGTGCACTAAATAAATAAATAAATAAATGTAGGAATGAATGTCAGATAGGCTATGTAGATGGTTCTATGACTGACTTGAGATTGTAAAAACACACACAGTTCTGAGCAGTGCCCACCTCCCAGGTTCATAGCTCTGTGATGAAATCATGAAGGGTTACCCCTGCCTTCCTTGCAACAGTTTTCCTTTGTCCAGTACAACCTTTTAGTACCAAACCTAACTATAGTATAGAGACACACACACACACACACACACATATATATATATATATATATATATATATATATATATATATATATATATATATATATATATATACATATACATACATATACACACACACACACACACACACACACACACACAATGTATGTAAAATAGATAAACATTGTGGAATATAAAGGTACAGCAGCAGCCTCTAATCTATACCACTGCAGATGCATTTTTGAGGAGTACAAACTTCACCTAGCAATTGCTCATCTTTTCAGTATGATGAGACCGAATTGTTCTTTGGTATAGTGCTGAGTGAACATTATACTCATTAGCTATTTTATACGATGATGGCATTTTCTACAAAATTAACAGCTTGTTTGTTTTCTTGAGAGAACAAGAGTTTTTATTGGAAGAATTCAGAGCAAATGTAGATGTGGAATTTGTTTTCTTGTGGTTTGACCTTGCTGTGAATTTCAAGTCTGTTTTTTAGTTGTTATAACAGTCATGTGGTGCCAAATGCCAATTCTTTAATGTACAGTGTTTTACATGTTTTCTTATTGGTCATTTTACAAATTGTTTTTTTAGCTGTCTTTTGTTGAGTGGTACTTTTCAATTTCATCAACTTTTATAACTGTAAAATTATTAGTACTGTAAGAAAAATCAGGCATCTGATTGCCACTGCTTTTCGACTTGTATTCATTACAGCAGTTATAATTTCTTAATACTTTGTAAAGCACAGGACCTTTTCCTGTCAGGATTCTCACAGTTTTTTAATGTGATTTTTTGCCAGCCATCAAGCCTCCCTGTGTCAATCTTGAGAATGTCACCCTATCATTGGGGATTCTTATCATAGAAGGTCAGAGGTAATGGAGATGTTCCTGACAGCCATGGAAGTAGTTCATCCCCTAATAAGCATCCTTGCAATGACTGTGTTTCTATCAAGAACTTAATATTCCACCCCTAGTGGCTGCTGTGTGCATCCATCATAAGTATGGGACATCCTACCCGCTCTGTGCTATGTCATCAAGTTAGGATTGCCAAGCCCACTTTCTTAAAGCTAGCCTTTTCAGTACATGCAAGCAGAACTTTCTGTGTTGATTATTGGCTGACCAATGCCAGCATTCCTTCCCTCAGAATGGGTGAGACGCTATTTGACCACTCACTGCTGCCCTCCTCTGTCTTCCACTGCCTGAATTACTGGTCGAACTCTGGTCATTAGGGTCAAAGGCAGGGCGTCATTCCTTTGTCACAGAGGTGGGCAGGTTCCTTATGAATTTGACTGTCATTATGATTAGTTTTCCTTCAGAGTAATAGTTTGCGTTTGTGTTGTCCGTCTTTTGTAAAGAACAAAACTGTCATGTTACAGTCAGTGAGTTAGGACCTTAGACTGGTAAAAGGCAGTAAATACATGAATGTACAATGAATAAAAGTGTGAGCAGTATACGGTGGCATTATCAGTGCGAAACAATACATCTGATTTGCTTAAGCAGGGTTCTGTTTGTGAGTGTTTTCAAAGTCAGTCACAAGTGGAATTTCACAAGTGACTCACAGGACTTTTAAGTATAGAAACACCCTCAGAAAAATAAATAAAACTTCTGGACAGTGAGGTTTCTCGTGGTCATTTTGTGTTTCCCCATTTCACTGTGGGACTCCTGTATCCTACATCACCATAACCTGCTGTTTAATTGCCTCTATCCCACCAAATCCAAAATGAGAAAATGAAAAGTAGCCCTCATCACATTCAAAGGAAAAGCCGACAAATGCCAGAGAGCTCATTAAATGGGTGAAAATACAAACCAAGAACCATACCATCAGTGCTGTAAATGCTGGGTATGTACCAGGTGTAAAAAAACAGTCAGGCAGGGAAATCCCAGAAGTTACATTTATTAAATAAATGGTTAAACTCTCTTGTTCCTGCAACCGGAACTTCATCAGAACTAAAGGTCACAGAAAATCCTTTCCTTTATACTTAAAAAATGAAAGTGTCAGTACAATATAATTCCAAATGACAATATAATATAGTTCATCCACATCTGTAAGTGTTGAACCCAGTAAATAACATTAAATCTTATTATAAAACATTAAATGTTAATAAATACTACAGTCAATTAGTCAATAATTAAAATACTGTACCAAGCCACAAGTTCCCCATAAATATTTTAAAAGTTTTAAAGAAGTCAGTAGAACAATATAAATGTTCTCTATTGTTATAAAAATGCAACTGAATCTATACAAAGTAAATATCTCTGTACAAGAGAAGAATGTAATACCTACATAAATGGATACAAATATTTCAAGCACGAGTATTAATGCCCTTCTAGCTTGCCAAAACACTTGTTCCCATAATAAGTGATAAGGCTGTTCTTAAAAAATATCTAAACTAGTACTTGCTTTAATGTAATTTGGTAGTCTGTTCCATGCATCTGCTACTCTGTCAGAGAACCAATTAGTACACTTCTCATTCCTACAGAATCGTCTACATAGGTTGTCTGATTCTGTAGTACTTTTTGTTAACTCCAAACATTCCCAGAGGTAGTTGTCATTAAATGCCCCCATATACCCGAGTAAGATCTCCTCTTAGATATCTGTAAGAGACACTATACAAGGTCAGATATTTTAGTCTTTCATAATAACTTAGATTTTCACATCCATGGATGCCCTTGGTATATTCCCATTGTACTCTTTCCAGTTTACTTGTGCTTGTTTTCTTATAGGGTTTTCATGTTGTTGTTCCATACTCAAGTTTGGGTCTAATGTAACTAACAAACAATGACTTCATAATTCTTGATTTTATAAATGTTTTTATACAACCTATAGTTCTGTAACTATCATTAACTAATTGTTTTTTTTTTGGGGGGGGGGTCATTGCCTCTAACTTAAGTTGCTATAAAAGCTCTCTCATCATAAGCCTTGTCTTCTGTTCTCCATTGCTCTGGTTAATATTAACCTTATCCAATATACCAAAATCAATACCTGTCAACTTTTCACATACAACACAGTGTTTATATAAGGCATTATTAGTATTATGTGTTCTAAGGTCATACACATGTTCGTAGATTTTGTGGAGGGCTCGTTCTGCTTTGCTTATATAAAAGCAGGGTCAATTTTTATAAATTACTATATGTACTGCCCCCATAGTTTTACAATTCCCTGCAATTAATTGAATCTCACTCTTCAAATTATTTTTAAGAGTTATTACTTCATCTATTAAAATGAATGGTCATTGCTTGCAGGCACCACATTGTCTAGTGCCACCAGAATGTATCTCTTCCATTAAACATGTTGTTATGGCCCCTTCAAGTAGTTTAACATTTGACGCTCCCTTATGTACAAAGATTGGCTAATGTCCAACCACATCAAAAAATATAGGACTTATTGCCAGACCATGAAGAAGTATGTTTTTTCTAGCATTGCAGAAATAAATGTAGAGTACAAGTGGATTAAGAAAAATAAAAATATTGCTACAAATAATTGGAATATTTTAAAAATTAATCCTGTATTGTTTGATGTGTTGGACATCACCAGTCTTTGTACATAAGGCAGCGTCAAATGTTAAGGGTTGAATTTAGAGAGTTTTTATGGCAACGTAAGTTGGTGACAATGACCCCCTCCCCCCACTGAACGATACAATATCTCTGATTCCAGTTTTAAAACTTAGGGCAGGTAAATTGTAATTGATGTTTTCATTCATGTATTTTTATGTATTTGTTTTTATGAATTATTAATTCTAGACGATCTGATGCTATCCGTATCATTATTCATTACAAATGGGTCCTGGATCCAACCTCGGATCCAAGCTGGCAACTAATAGACAGATCCAGAACTCAAGCTCCTCCCCTTCCCATAATCCCTTGCTGACCTCCAACCCTCAGATCTCGTTTGCCGCTAAACGCTTTGAACATGATCCAGGCTCGGGCTTCCTCATTTTGAGGTAAGTGACACTGTGTTTTTTTCCTTTCTCTCTATAGCAATAGTCTATATTTGTGTCTAAAATAGTTTTTTCTCTCCTCCCATTACTTAGTTATCAACTTAGTGATCATTTTCTTCCCCCAGCTGTCTCCGCCCCCCCCCTTCCTTTAGTTAAAAAAATAAAAATGTACATCTCTCTCTCTCGTGTGTGTGTGAGTTTTATCATGTCTGACAAACCTTCAGGTTTCAAAAGGTGCTCCTCATGCAGTCAGAAAATGCCTTATTTTGATTCGGATAAGGAGTGCCCTTACTGCTTGGGAGCAGTGTACCTAGAGGTTGAATGCGACATTTGTGCTGCATTCAACCCCAAGGCCCTTATAGAGCTCACAGTAAGCCACTGCTGAAGGGCTTGGCTCAGGTTGGTTCCCTGCCCTCGGACTGTCCTGCCAAGTCCTCTCAGGACCCAAAGAAGAAAAAGGGCATACCCATCTGTGCCATCGTGGGGCCGCTGCTACTAAGAAGAAGCTGGCAGAACAGAGCTCCTCATTTCATCCCCGAGCAGGGTGTGTCAGGTAATTGACTGCTTTGGAAAGCACGTGTTTGCCTCAGCTGCATTCGGACTAACAGCAACTAACTATATGGCACACTTTACCTGACTTCAGTGGTATTTGGTGTCAGAACTCACCACTTCCCTTATAGAGTTGTTGCCTTCAGAAAGTCTTTAGTTGGTCTCTCCTAGTCGGTCTACTCTGACTTCCTTAACTAATGCTTTGATGGGGTTGATCTCCAGTGTGGCAAAGGCCACCACTCGAGTGGCTGGCACAGGCATTGCCATTATCTAGCATACCTGGCTTCACCTTTGCAGGTTTGTGGAACCTTTTTAGGCTTCCTTTATTAATGCTCCCTTTGACGGTTCCACGTTGTTTGGACCATTCATCAAGGAAACTTTGACCTGCAGCAAGCAGGAGGGTAAGACACTGTCCGTGGAGGGAGCTGAGTTTTCTACTCCCCAGTGTTCCTTTTCAAAGACTCAGAGGGGAAGTAAGAAACTTTGGTTCTGCAGGATTCAGTCTTCCTTTCAGGATGCTACCCAGGAATCCTCTTGTGCACGCCGAGGTAGGGGAGTCAATGGTAACACTGCCTCAGAGATAGAGGAGGTCTGCAGAATCAAGGCTCTAGGGAGCCTTTCTCTGAGACACCCTTTCAGTGCTCCTGAAGTGCTGCCTGGCTGTCCTGCCCTGGAGGCAGTCGGGGGAAGTCTCCCCCTTCACCCACTAGCCTGGACATGTCTCACTTCTGATCAGTGGGTGTTGAAAGATTATTTCCAGGGGTTACTTCATTACCCCTGGTTCTAAAATCTCTCCCGAATCTTCCACCCCGACAAAGGGAGTTGGCTTATCTCGAGGTTCAAGGCCTTCTTCAAAAAAGAGTCATTCAAGAGGTCCCAATGAGGGTCCAGAACTTACTCTCACTTCTTTTTGGTGCCAAAAGGACCGGGAACCTGTTTTTGATTTTAGACCTCAGTGAACTAAATTTTTCAATCAAGAAGTCCACGTTCTGGATAGTCACTGTCCAGTCCATTCTGCCTCTGTTGCGCAAGGACAATTGGATGTGCTCAGTGGATCTCAAGGACGCATACTATCATATCAAGATTGATAGATGCTCCAGGAGACACCTGCATTTTTGGCTAGAGGCCAATCACTACCATTTCAGAGCCCTTCCTTTTGGATTCACCACAGCCTCCCCAGGTGTTTACGAAATGCATGGCAGTGGTGGCAGCTCATCTGTGGCTGCATGGATTCCAGGTTTTTTCATACGTGGATGATTGTCTCTTCATGGCTCCCACAAGGCATCGACTGTTAATGGCCACCAGTTGCACCGTCAACCTTTTTCACCATCTAGGCATCACAGTCAATCTGCCCAAATCCAATCTCTCTCCATGCCTAAACTTAGAGGTTACTGGGGTCCAATTGGAGACCATATGGGAGACTGCAGCACTACCCTTACACAGGGTTCAACTCATTCGAGATCAGGTCTCTCGCTTGCTGGATCTAGAGTGCCCGACAGTTCTGATTCTTCAAGCATCAGGTTCGATGACGGCAGCCGTCCAGTTAGTTCAACTACCGAAGTATCACATATGGGTTCTTCATTGAACCCTGGCAGTCCAGTGGTCTGCTCAGGCTCATCCCATGTTCATGACCATCAGGATGGCTCAGGTTATAGAAATTGCCTCGCTTGGTGGCTTCAGTCTTAGGACTTAATTCTAGGTAGATCATTTTGTCTTCCCCCTCCCAAGGCCACGGTGACCACGGATGCCTCCCTGTTGGGGTGGGTGGGGCATTTTCAGGGGAAGACAGTTCAAGGCACGTGGTCCCCCACAAAGAACAAATTGCATATAAATGTCTTGGAAATGAGAGCAGTCCTTCTAACATTGCAAGCCTTTCAGGAGTGCCTCCCTCTGGTGACCATGCAGTTCAAATGGACAACATGGCAGTGGTCTGGTATATCAACAAGCAAGGGGAAACACTATCTTTTCCTCTGTGCAGAGAGGCCATGAGAGTGTGGGAATGGGCAATGTCTTCCTGGTGCTTTCTTCTTGCAACACACTTTCCTGGGAGTTCCAATGTGCTGGCCAACAAACTCAACAGGTCAATCTTGAGTCCCCATGAGTGGTCCCCGAATCCATCAGTGGCAAGTCAGATATTCGACCGTTGAGGTCAGCCATGCTGACATCTCTTTGCTTCCCCAGTCAACCACAAATGCTGCAATTACCTTGCCCTGATCCCTCCAGCAGGGGAGTCACCCAGGGATGCTGTGATTCATGACTGTCCGTTGGGACTACTCTGTGCTTACCCTCCTACTCCTCTAATACCCAGGGCCTTACAGAAAGCTTGCTGCCTGAAGACTCTCCTCATCTTCATTGCCCCCTTTTGGCCTCATCAGGCATGGTTCTCCCTTCTGTGGTCTTATCTGAAGTATAATCCCTGGATATTGGATCCTGTTCAGGATCTCATT
This sequence comes from Protopterus annectens, assembly GCF_019279795.1. Taxonomy (NCBI): domain Eukaryota; kingdom Metazoa; phylum Chordata; order Ceratodontiformes; family Protopteridae; genus Protopterus; species Protopterus annectens. Next base: position 1,800,273,304 of record NC_056725.1, on the reverse strand, counting down.
TCCCCACCCCTGGGGGCTTCCACTTCCCAGTCTCCAGACTCTTCATTTAACCGCACGGTTTCTCCAGTTCCAGTAATTCTTTCTTAGTCTAGGGTTCCTTCCCCAGTGAGGAGCATCATCTTGGCATCCCAGAAGCCATCTACAAAGGCGTATTCCAATAATTTGAAAATTTTTTTTATTTGGGCCAGACATCATAATTTAGATCCCTTTTTGGCCCCATTTCCTGATATTTTGCTGTTCCTGTCTTCTCTTTTTCAGGATGGGGCAAGCTTCTCTACGATTAAGCTCCAGTTAATGGCCATTTCTAATTTCCATTTGAATGAGGACCCTACCTTTTCTTCTAAACTGTGCAAAGCCTTTCTGAAAGGAGGAGTTGTTCTTAGACCACCTATCAAAGGTCGTTCCCCACCATGGGATTTGAACTTGGTGCTGCAGTCCTTTACACAAAAGCCCTTTGAACCAGCTGCTGCTTGTGATGTTAAGTTCCTGTCTTGGAAGATGGCATTTTTAGTGGCCATTACCTCTGCCAAGTGGGTCTCAACTGCAGGCTTTCAGCATTAAACCTCTGTTTATGGTCTTCCACAAGGACAAGGGTGTCCTTTAGAACAAATCATTTGTTAATTCCGAAAGTGGCTTCGGAGGCTAACCTCAATCAATCTGTACAACTACTGGTGTTCTTCCCTAATTACTCTAAGAAAGGAGAATATGTTTTGCATTGTTTAGATGTTCATAGACAATTATATTTCTATCTGAAAAGGACTGAAGAATTTTGGAAGTTGGACCAGCTCTTTTTGGTGTTTTCTCAAAACAGAAAGGCTTTGGCAGTTTGTAAAGTAACTATCTCCAGATGGCTTGCTGTCCCCCCCTTCATCCTCCTTGGGTCCTAGGCCGTTGGATCCGACAGCTATGATCCGATCACCAGACCTTGTATTAAAGCCAGTTTCTCTGCTCTGCCATCCCACCTTTTTCAAAGTCCAAAGAAACATTTTAAGCCTGCTTCGATATCTTCTTCCAGATCCTCTAGGAGCTTGACACATGCAGATATGGACAAGACAGGATGATGCGTAAATTTCGTAGGACTTCGATCCAAATGGGGGTCTTGTCATCTCCATCCCCACTCGGATCTGCGAGTACACCTGCCCAACAGATACTATCTCCTTGTCTGATCCAACCTGCAGTTTCAGAGTCTCAAGATCCAAGATCCTCGAGAGGATCTGTGTCTAATCCGAGGAAGGCCCCTTCCTCAACTCTAATGGTATCCCTGACCAGCCCTACACAGATTTCTTCAGATCAGGGCAGGTATTGGATCCGAAAGGTCAGCACCAGGTTTGAGGTTTTGGCTCCTACTTTGTTGAATCCTTCCCTTTCCCTTGTTGCCACTGCCCTGGACAGCTTGGGTCCGATTCTCTCCAGAGGGCTTGGATCTGGGGTTGGCCCTGGCCTGCTTTCCTTCGGCTGCTTCGGCTCCAGGGAAGGGGGGGAGAGGTTTCCCTGGGTCCCGTCAGCTGTTCAGGTAGTGGAAAGGGTTTTCTCTTGATCCTGTTCCTCATCTTCCTTCAGCTCCTAGCTCTGAGCCATCATCTCTGCTCCTCAAGGTTAGCCAGTCCAGGGAATCCTCCACACGTTTTCCCCAGAGGTATTCACCCTTTCTTCTGACACTTCTCTCGAACATCCCGTGGAAGAGTTTCCTCAGAGGTGGATGTGTAAGAGGAAGCACATAGACTCCCCCTTGGAGTCTCTCACTGAAGACACAGATTTTGGTGAGGGAGAAGGATCCCCCCGATCACCACCTGATGATATATCCTTTGGGTACATCCTGGAGATTCATAAACAGAAAGGTGGTTGGTCTTCCCAAACTTAACCTCCTGAGGAGTTGGTGTTCCTGGAAGGATGTTCGTGTTACACTGCTGCAATCATCACACTTGGGTTATCCTGCCGTCAGGCGGTCCCACAGTCGGCCAGAGTTCCCAAGTCTTGGTCCGGCGTCTGTTGCTGTCGCTTCTTCCCTGACGTCGGTGCGCCAGGGGTATATAAGATGCATCCGATGCCATTTTCTTCAGTCTTTCTTGCCACGCGGTGCCCGAAGCAGAAGCATTTCGCAAGTGCTGGTCAGCCGACTCTTGAGATTTTCAAATCGAATTTCAGTCTAAAGTCTTCAGTAAAGCTAAGTACCCCGTTGGGGAACCTTTTCTTGCCTCAGACCAATGTCAGAAAAAGTTAATAATTGCATTTCTTGTGGGAAGCAAATACCTCATAAGGATTTTCATTCTTATTGTATTCCTTGCCTAGGCCCAGGCCACGACGTCACAGGTTGTCGGTTTTGCGCTAGGTTTAAGAAAAGAACTATTAAATGTCGGTTTGATTTCGCCCGACATTATTTTGGTAGAAAATTTAATTATACCATGCCGTCGGAGCAACCGATGACTGGGATGCATAAAAAAAATGCAAAGATAAGGACAGGCAGCCGAGACCCAAACCAGACTCCGAGGCCTCTGCTAGGCCATTCGCCGGTTCTCCGGTTTTCAGTGAGGTGCCTGCGCAGCCCCTGACGACCGCTGATTCAGAACCCCAGGCTGCATCCGACTCCCAAGCGGAGATGGCTGGGCCTCCTCAGCCTTTATCTTTAGGCCCTTCCAACTCCATGGCTGAAGGGGATTCCGGTGCAGTTGAAACGCCTTCAGTTGCAGAAGGTGTCTTCAGACCAACTACACTTACTATTAAATCCTATGCAAAGCTAAAAACTCCTTTAAACGTAAAGAAGCCTGTACAGCAGTCTCCAGTTCAAGGCCCCATGCCTAAGAAACAGATGCTTAAGATGGCTGAAGACTTAATTACCCTAATCAGGGGTTCCCTTCCCCCTCCTGACAAAAGGCCTAGACAGGAGGAGGACTACGCTTCGTCTGACCAAAGGTTTCCATTTCTTCAGATTCTTCTGAGGAACAGGAAAACTCTTTCCCCCCCCCTTATGAAGACTCTGATGCTGAAGAGTCTATTCCTTCAGCATCTCCCCCAGAAGACTACTCTTTTGGGGAAACTTTACATACTATGAGGGAACATTTCCACTGGGAAGGCCAGGATTACCCTGATTCTAAGAAAAGGCTCCGAGAGTTCCTTTTACTACTCCAGCACAGACCATTTGCTATTCCACCTATGTTAGACATTGTGGATGATGTGTACTCAGAATCTAGCCTTAACCCAGATTCACTACCTCCTGCACCAGCCAAACCAGACAGATACTACAGAGTCCCTGACTCACACAAGTTCCTATATAAAAGCCCTGTTGCTGACCCAGAAACCATTTCCCAGGGTCCCAAAGGGGTTAAGGCCTCCATCTCTAAAAATCCTGTACTCTCTGAAAGGGATTCCAGAGCACTAGACAGATGGGGAAAGAAAGTATATACCTCAGCTACTCTAGCTATGAAGGCCTTAAATTGCCAGTTTCACATGCTGAAATACCAACAATATTTGATGTCTCAATTAAAACAAAAAATGACCACACATACAGAGCAGCCTGATTACAAGGAAGAATGCAAGATTTGTTGCATGCAGCTGAACAAGTAGGAAAGCATACTTTGCAATGTGGATTTGATTCATTGGAAGCTTCTTGTAGAGCAGCAGTGACGGGGTCTGTCATTCGTAGGCATGCTTGGTTAAAAGAACAAACTTTACCTGACCATGTTAAAGCAAAGTTATTGGATGCCCCTTTACAGCAGGATGTTTTATTTGGTGTAAAAGCAGAAGAGGTTTTAAAGAAAATGGAGGATAAGGCAAAATCTATGCAAGACGGTCAAGGATTTTTTACAGGTTCAACCCCCTCGTTTCAATAGAAATTGGCCAACCAAAAACTGGTCCTTTCCAGCTTCTGACAGACCACAAAGGGGCAAATACAGATGCCCAAGGGGCAGAGGTCAGCCACAAGGCTCTTACAAGCCTCGACAATAGGGTGCCACAACCCACAAAGGAGGAGAAGACAGGTCTCAAACTATCAGAAGACAAACGCAATGACTTACCCCTCAGACTGCCAAGCAAATCCCTCTTGGCAGCCCCCTTGGGAGGAAAACTAGCACTTTTTGCAGGCAATTGGCACATCATCACAAAAGACAAATGGGTTCTAAATATTGTATCTCAAGGATACAGGTTCCACTTCCACGCTTTACCAAGGATAAAAGGAATGCCAAACCTGCCACCAAATCAATGGGCAGAGGCTCAAAGACAAATTATAGCTCTCATGGACATGAGAGCCATTCAACAGGTTCCTACACGGGAGCAAGGACAAGGATTTTACTTAAGACTCTTTCTGGTTCCCCGAAAGGACAAAGCCTGGAGACCCATTCTGGACCTTTCAATTTTAAACATACATGGAAGTACCCAAATTCAAGATGCTCACACTACAACAACTTCTTCCCATGCTGGGCAAGACGGCTTGGCTAGTAACTTTGGACCTCAAGGAGGCATACCTGCATGTCCCTATCGGACAAAATTGCAGAAGATACTTCCGATTTATAGCAGGTTCAACTCATTACCAATTCTCTGCACTGCCCTTTGGCTTATCTACTGCGCCCAGGGTCTTCACAAAATGCCTGGCACCAGTAATTGCATACTGCAGACAAAGAGGAATTCAAATATGTCCATACCTGGACGACTGCCTTATTCAAGCAGAAAGCAAGGACATTGTCAAAAACCTATTAAGTTGCCTAGGGTACACAGTAAACGAAAAGAAGTCAAAACTAGTGCCCTCACAAGACATAATATTCCTGGGTGCCATCTTAAATACAACGGCCCAGATGGCTTACCTCACGCCAGACAAGCAAGGACAAACTGACTCAATACTTCAAAATGATGGCAACAAAAACCCAACTCCCTGCAAGAAAAATTCTGCAGGCCTTGGGATTCATGGTATCTTGCATACTACTAATACCATATGCCAAACTGCATATGAGGAAGTTACAATGGTACCTGAAAAGTGTATGGACTCAACACAGCCACAGCTTGGAAACAATAATACCACTCATTCCCTGCCTTCAACAGGAGTTTCTATGGTGGGCTCAGGCATGTTACCTCAACAAGGGTCAGCCTTTTACGTTACCCACAGCCAGGCAAACAATAACAACAGATGCTTCAGATTACGCCTGGGGATCACACATTGCAGGACAGTGTATTCAGGGCAAATGGACTGCAGATCTAATGCATCTACACATCAATCAAAAAGAGATGCTAGCTGTACAAAATGCCCTAACAACTTTCAAGGACCTCCTACATCCAGGACAACTACTAATAAAGACGGACAACACCACAGTGATGTGGTACATAAACAAACAAGGGGGCACACATTCCTACCCCCCTATGCAGTCAAGCAATGACCTTGTGGAACACAGCACTGACCTACCAAGTTCAACTACAAGCACAATTCCTGCCAGGAAAGAAAAACACATTGGCAGACGACCTAAACAGACATATCATAGATCCTCATGAGTGGAAACTAGATCCACAAGTATTCACAATGATAACTCAGAAATGGGGGAGCCCAGACATGGATCTGTTTGCCTCTCCCCAAAACTACCAACTACAGAAATTCTGCACAAGGACATACCACACACTAGCTTGGAAAGTAGACGCCCTCTCATTCAGTTGGAAAACATTAACAGTGTATGCCTTTCCCCCACTGCCTCTCCTGGCAAAGGTGCTGCTGAAAGCCAGACTAGAGAGGCCACAAATGATACTCATTGCTCCAGACTGACCACGCCAACACTGGTATCCAATACTAAGGAACATGGTTCAAGGCCCACCATGGATTTTACCTCAAATTCCTCACCTACTAGCTCAGCAAAACAATCAGATTCTACACAGCCAGCTCAAGACTCTAAATCTGGCTGCATGGCAATTTACCTAAACAACCAGTCAACACTTCTTTCTAAAGCTGTTATGGATGTCATTCAGGAGGCCCAGCACCAGGAAAACCTACTCAGACAAATGGAAAAGATTCTGCACCTGGAACCAGGCTAAAGGCCAAAATCCTCTTGTCCCTAATATTCCTCAAATTCTGCAATACTTAACTGAGATGTTGCACAAAGGCCTTTCCTTTTCATCAGTTAAGATCCACGCCTCAGCTATTTCAGCTCATTACAACACGGATCCTCCTATATTTTCACATCCATTACTAAGACAGTACCTCAGAGGGGCTAAGAACATAAGACCGCCCCGGAGAGTACCAACACCAACTTGGGATCTCAATTTTGTTTTGGAAAAACTTACACTGCCACCCTTGGAACCAGCTTTTACAGCTGATTTACAATTTCTATCATGGAAAACTGCCCTGCTGCTAGCAATAACTTCAGCACGAAGAGTCTCAGAGCTACAGGCCCTAATGGCAGTGGAGCCTTTCATCATTTTTCATCAAGACAGAGTCGCTTTACGAACTAACCCTTCCTTTATGCCAAAGGTGGTATCCAGTGTGGCTCTAGACCAAACCATTCATTTGCCCACCTTTTATCCAAACTCCCAGAATAAAGGGGAAAGGCTCCTACACTCTTTGGACATTCACAGGCAACTACGTTTCTACTTAGATAAAACTAAAGCTTTCAGAAAATCTGACCAGTTCTTTGTATCCTATGCTGCAGGATCACAAGGAAAGGCCATCTCAAAACAGACCATTTCAAAATGGATAGGACATTGCATCCGTTTCTGCTACACACACCATGGGAAATCAGTGCCTGGTAACATTAGGCCCCATTCCACCAGGGCTACAGCAACATCAACAGCCTTCCTCAGAGGGGTACCAACCAAGGATATTTTGGAGGCTGCAACTTGGAGTTCAGTGCACACCTTCACCAAGCACTACCACTTGCCTCTATACTCAAAAACCAGAGCTGGCTTTGCCACTGCAGTTTTGCAGGGCCTACTAGCTTCTCCGATCCCTGTTTAGTACCACCGCCCAGCCTTAGCTTTCGGATTCAACCCAAGTGTAATGACTGCAGCAGTGTAACACGATGAACATAGTACAGTTTTGTACCTACCATAAATGTAGATGTTCGAGTGTTCACACTGCTGCAGTCCAGGTTACCCTCCCTCCATCCCCTCTGACCTAACTGACCTTATCTATGCCTTTCTATCCTGTACAACCTTTGGGGTGTATTTGCTTGTAACTGAAGGTATTCTTTTTATTTCTGTTATATGTTTTATTAGCAATTTGTATTGCCTACCTACTTGGGGGCACCTGACATCTGGGGCAAGAAAAACTGAAGAAAATGGTTTCTGATGCATCTTATATACCCCTGGCGCACTGACGTCAGGGAAGAAGCGACAGCAACTGATGCCGGACCAAGACTTTGGAACTCTGGCCGACTGCGGGACTGCCTGACGGCAGGATAACCCAAGTGTGATGACTGCAGCAGTGTGAACACTCAACATCTACATTTATGGTAGGTACAAAACTGTACTTTTTTGAGGCTGACCCATCTATGTCTTGGGTGATCCCCCTAGCGGACAGACTTACGGACCTGGTTTCCCGCCAGGCATGGAGGGAACCGGACACTGTCGAGCCCATCCTCAAGTGCCCAGGTAAGGCTTTGCTGCACCCTATGGACAGACTTCACTGGAGCAAGATTATCCCATAGTTGTGGCAGCAGCCAGAAGGAGCTAGCGGAGCAAAGCTCCTCTGTCCATCCACCGACCAAGGAGTCCAGAGCAATGAACAGATTTGGAAAGTGCATATATGCCTCGGCCACCTTTGCATTGAGTACGTTAAATTACTTAGCACATTTTACAGGTCTATATTAGAAGACTGAAGACGCATTCTTTCGAATGTGTCTTGGTCGAACTTAAAAGGCTGAAAACGCAAAATATCAAAGCGGCTGTTAAGCGAATTCTTTCCCTGGGAAAGAATTCGCTTGGCCACTTTGGTACTTTACCATTTTCAGCACTGTAGTGTGATCTTGGAGTTGGTACATTTAAGTAGGGGGGTGTGGGGGGGGGCAAAGCCCCCCCACTTAAGGTAACGTAGATGCTTGCATAAATCTCATAAAAAATGCCTAGGTGCCAAGTGTACTACATACCCTTTTCCCTTCCACCACCTGTTTCAGGGAAGAAGCTCCCTGATGTTCCACCCATTAAGAGGGAATACGCCATTCAAGAAATTCAAAAACCGCTACAAAAAAAGAGCCATCCAGGAGGTCCCTGCCGCACAGGTTTCGGAACTTACTCCCACTTCTTTTTAGTGCCAAAGGAAACAGGGGACCTGAGACTAAGTCTGGATCTAAGCATTCTGAATCGATATATAAAGAAGTCGAAGTTCCGAATGGATACAGTTCAGTTCATCCTTTGTCATCTGCACAAGAATGATTGGATGTGCTGTGTAGATCTCCAGGATGTGTACTATCATAGAAGGGATTACTTGCTTCAGATCTCCAACTCCCTAGATATCACAATTAATCTTGCCAAGTTGAACCTCACTCCTCTACAAACTCCTAGAATTTATAGGAACTCAGCTGGAGATTGACTCACATGGCATCATTACCTCTTCATCACATCACATCTTTGAGAAATCAGGTGTAGGATTTACTGTTTCATCCGTCCCATCCTGTGAAACTAGTGTTGCAAGCTCTTGGGTCAGTGTCAACTGCCATTATTCTAGTGCCGCTAGTAAGGTTCTTCATGCCAGTTTTCCAATGGACTTTGGAGGTACAGTGGTCTATTCTTTACCAACCTCTATCTGTTCCTATCAAACTCACTCCAAGTGTCATATTCGATGGTGGATCCAGTCGGATGACCTTTTTTTGGGCAGGCCATTTTCTCTTCCTTCCCCAGTAGCCACAGTGAAACGGATGCTTCCCAACTGTGGTGGGGATGGGGAATTTGAAGGGAAAGATGGGCCAAGGCACATGGCCCTCCTCAGAGACCAAGTTTTCACATCAATGTCCTAGAGATGAGAGCAGTCCTCCTAACATTGCAAGCCTTTCAGGATGTTCTTTCCTTAGAGACTATTGCAATACACAGAGACAACATGCCAGTAGTCTGGTACTTCAACAAACAAGGAGAAACCTGTTCCTACCCAATGTGCAGAGGCGCCATGAGGGCCTGGGCATGGGCGATTTCTTAAGACCACTTTCTAATTGCACTGCACGTACCAGAGAAAACTAGCACGGCAGACAGACTCAGCAGATCCATTCTGATTCCTCACAAGTGGTCCCTCAATCAAACAGTAATGGACATGATTTTCACCTGCTGGGGCCAGCCTTGCTACTGCGACCTATTTGCCTGTCCTCTCAACAAGTGCAGCACATACTTCACTCTGATCCCTCATCCAGGGGAGTCACCAAGGGATGCTGTGATTCATGACTGGCCCCCCAATCTCCTCTATTTTTAGGGTCCCTATTAGATGAACAAAAGGTCAAGATCTCGAATGGCTTAAAATTCGAAAATGCTGTTCTCCGAGATTGCTATTGTGAGATTGCGGTACAGTGAAGATAGTAAAATTTGTCCTTTCCTCACTGTAGTGCGATCTTGGAGTTGGTATAAATAATTAGCGGGGTGGGGACACAGCCCTCCACAATAAGACTTTAGAAAAATGACATTTTCGACTTTTCAGCCATTTGAGATCTTGATTTTTCATTCATATAATAGGGACCCTGTTTTTACATCCCTTTTCCACTGATCTCGAAGTTTCTACAGAAAGTAAGCGGGCTGAAGAGCTCAGTCATCCTTATTGCCCCCTTCTGGCCTCAACAGGTATGGTTCCCTTTCTTTGGTCTCACTTGGAATAGCCTCCTTGGATACTGGGGCCCACTTTGGTATCTCTTGTTTCACCCATCAGGAATTCAGCATCCCAATCTTAATGCCCTCAAACTAATTGCATGGTTTCTCCACTTCCAGTAATTGTAAGATGGTTCAGGCTCACTTCCCCAGTTCATGAAATTGTCTTGGCCTTCCAGAAAGCCTGCACCAAGAAAGTCTACAGAAGTTAATGAAAAAGGTTCTCTATATGGGCTTCTAAACAGAATATTGACCCCTTTTAATCTCCTACTTCTGCCACCTTTTCCTCACTAATCGTTTTAAGGAAGGGGACAGTTTTTCTACTATTAAACTTCAGTTAGCAGCTATATCCAGCTTCTACGCTGGAAACAAATCCTCCTCTTTTACAACTTCCAGATTATATAAAGCTTTTCATGAAGGGGGTTTTTCTTCTTGGACCCCCCCAGTAAAGGACCCTTTTCCTCCTTGAGATCTTATAGTGGTCCTCTAGGGAATGACTCAGAAACCCTTTGAACCAGCAAACAAATGCAATATGAAGTTTTTCTTGGAAAACCATCTTTTTGGTAGCTATCACTTCAACAAGAATTTCTGAGCTTCAGGCCTTATTGGCTAGGCCTCCTTACATTATTTTCATTAAACATAGGGTGTCTCTTCAAACCAACTCTTCTTTTCTGCCTGAAGTGGCCACAGAGATGGACATTAATCAGTCTGTACAATTGCCAGTTTTCTTTTCAAGCTTTACTAATAAGGGTGAATATATGCTGCTGCTTTATGTTCATAGACGATTAAACTTTTATCTTCACAGTACAGGAAGTGTGATCAGTTGTTTTATCTTTTTTCCCCTAACCACCTAGGTCAAGCAGTTTCCAAAGTTACTTTGGCTAAATGCATTACTGATTTGTATTTCACGGATTATTCTCAAACAGGTTTGGAATTGCCTCGTCGTCCTAGATATTCCACTAGATGTATAGCTACCTTCTCTGCTTTCTCATCAAAAGCTTTCATTGCCGATATCTGTGCTGCAGCCACTTGGTGAAAGACTCATACTTTTGTGACACATTACAAATTAAACATAGTCTCCAGAGGCAGAGTTTCCTTTGGGTTGATAGTGCGCCAACATGTCCTTCCATGAGGGCCTCCAAGAGTTGCGTACCTGGGGACTCTGACCCATTCATGAGAAAGAATGAGAAGGACAACATCAGATTTAGAAGTTATATGCTTACCATAACTTGGCATCTGTGTTGTCCATTTCTATTCTTCCTCACCTTCCCTCCCAAAGATCCCCCAGCCCTGCCACTCCTAGAAGATTCTTTGGATGATAATGAAACCTTTGTGTTCCTGGTTTGAGCCTCAGCCTTTTTCTTCTCTTCTGTCTGTTCTGTTTCTATAACTCACTGGGCAGTAAGGCAGCAAACGCTATCTGAGGAGTTAGGGATAGCATAGAGCATTATGGTTAGAGGGAGGAGCTTGAGATTTGGATCCAAGTCTTGTAAATGCGTCCCAGTCAGATCAGAGGATTGGATCCATAACCGATTTGTGAGAAAAAATGGACAACACAGATGCCAAGTTATGGTAAGTACATAACTTGTAATTCATCACAACTGGGATAGGCCACCATGGGCTTTGAGAAGGCAATGGCAGCAGTGAACAGAATGCTGGTGCCTATCCTCAGGGGATAGGCACCGGGTTGCAAGGATATAGTTCTTTATTCTTCAGGGCCCTAGTTAGTCTACACCTTGAGTACTGTGTGCAGACCTGGAGGCTGCAGGATAGGAAGCCATACGAAAACATCAGAAGGATGTGAGAGATGGAGGAGAGTGGGTTCATCTAAATTTGAGAAGCTGTTTTTTTTCTGTGTGCAAGACTCTGTGATTCGTAGTGTGATATGGGGACACAAGATTTGAAGGTGTTACCCTGAGCAAGATGGATAAAGTGGATGGTGCACAGGCAGTAAAGTTGTAATGTTGCAACTACTTTCCTGATCTGAAAGTATTTCCTCACATAGAGGTTGTGCACTCATGGAATGAGCAGACAGATTTGGTGAGGAACAGGCAATCCATGTACAGAAGAGTATGGCACATATATGGACAACAGCTGAGGGGAAGGGGGGACCGAAAGGAATTGTAGTTGAGTATTTGGTGCACTTAAATGGCAACTAGATGTATAATCTGTTACTGGCATCAAACAAAATACTATGTTATAGCAAACAAAAACTTTGTCAGAATATTCTTTCGAGTAGGAAGTGTGACATGAAGTAATAAATGGGTGTACAGATAATTGAGTTGTGGAGTTGTGTTGTACATTTCCAGTTAAAGTTGCATGCTAGTGTCTCTTCTATTTAATTTGGTTTGTGTAACATGCATTGTGGTTTTGGCTGCTTACAGTCAAAATATGTTCTTTTCTACCAGTGTCCACCTGACAGATGTATTCTACCATTCAGAAGCACTTCTGAAAAAAGGGTGTATAAACTGGTTCTGCTACTGTTAAAACAGTAGAAAGCATTTCAGAGGGCAGAGTGAATTAATAAGCTTGTGTGTGTGTGTGTGTGCAAGACAGATGAGGATAACTAGAAACTGTTGAACAAGCAAATGGAGTAATTACCTGATGAAAAAGAAAGTACGCTCATTGTTTTATTCTATTATTGCCTGGTGTTCCATTTGACAGAATGCTGTGGCTGAAATGATTGTCACTGTGGAAAAGTAACCATATGTTTCTGATGGCTTAGTGTTATTTTCACTTACTGCTGAATCATTCAGATATGTATGTAGT
>NC_056725.1:1800205788-1800255788 GCF_019279795.1 Protopterus annectens | reverse complement strand
TTGATATATTTAAGTAGCAGTTGGTTTATGGGGGTGCAGGGGGGCCCTTTATAGTTGAAGGGCAATATGTTTCTGTATGTACTTGCGCTGGAATGTCTTAAGTGTTAGTATCCTGTGTGTTTTCAGTATTATGAGATTCAGTATTATGAGTTTTCAGTATTTTGAGTTTTCAGTATTTTGAACTTTCAAGATTTTGGTCTCAGGATTTTGTAGCACTCCCGTTTAAATAAATATATATATATATATATATATATATATATATATATATATATATATAGATATATATATATATATATATATATATAGATATGGGCGGCACAGTGGTGCAGCGGTTAACGTTGTCGCCTCACAGCAAGAGGTTCTCCGGTTCGATTCTCGGCTGGGGTGCCTTCTGTGTGGAGTTTGCATGTTCTCCCTGTGTTCATGGGTTTCCTCCGGGTACTCCGGTTTCCTCCCACATTCCAAAGACATGCATCTCGAGCATTTCTCCCCGGGCCTCTGCTGAAAACAGGCTCTGTGGAACCTAGTCGGACATTACCGGTCAACAAATGTTAAATAAAAAATAAAATAAAAATAAATATAGATATCTAGATATAGATATATAGATATAGATAGATATAGATATATAGATATATATATAGATTCAGTATTTTGAGTTTTCAGTATTTTGAGTTTTCAGTATTTTGAACTTTCAAGATTTTGGTCTCAGGATTTTGTAGCACTCCCGTTTAAATAAATATATAGATATAGATATATATAGATATATATAGATATATATATATATATATATATATATATATATATATATATATAGATATATATAGATATATATATATATATAGGTATAGATAGATATAGATAGATATATATCTAGATAGATATAGATAGATATATATAGATATATATAGATATCTATATATATATATATATATATATATATATATATATATATATATATATATATATATATAGATATATATAGATATATATGCATATATAGATATAGATATAGATATATAGATATAGATATAGATATATAGATAGATAGATATATAGATAGATATAGATATATATATAGATATATAGATATATATATATGGCAAAGCACCCAAGCGATAATCCCAAAAAAGATGATAAAACACAAATCCCAATACGGAGCACCAAACTAGTATAAAAACTTGTATAAAACAATATGTTCTTGTAACGGAAGGCAAACGCAGCTTGTAAAGCCAAAATTCAACAAGTAGTCAACAGTCCAATTCAAAATGCAAGTACCATTCGAAAAATGTTACTCAGTCTCCAACAAATAGTACGACTGACTAAATAAAAGCAAAACCACTTTTATTACATAAGCGCTTTTGCGGTGTGACCCACCGCTTCCTCAGACATGCACTAAATAATCATATATAGATATATAGATATATATATATATATAGAGAGAGAGAGAGAGAGAAAGTGGCTATAGTGCCATAATTTCAGCTCTAATTGTAGCATCTAACAGTCCTGTTATAACAACCAGACAGCACTTTGCTTAGCACCTGTTACCTTTTCTGATTTTCATCTCTGTAAAACTTGTTCATTTTGTCCATCTTTAGATTCAAAATTCTGAATCCATTCTGAAACCTGTAACTGAAATGTCAAACACAAGCTTTCACATTACAGAACAATTTGGCTTATCAGTCTACAAATCTTTAAGCTTATTAAAGAGCCTGGTGTAGTTAACCAGGTGCGTGCATTCTGCTACTCCAAAGAAATGATGTTTGTCACTGCAGTGTTTTTAAATTACTATCCTGATTTCTGAACCAGGTTCGTCCTCTTAAAGTCATGTATGTGCTTACCACCTTTGTGACAAACATGTTCTCATTTTTCTGTTGAACCCCTTCCAACACAAGTGCCCACAGATTCACAGGCATACTGTTTCTGCACGTCTCTCTTCATGGACTTTGCTGATTTTGCTGAAGTAGCAAAATGTTTCTGTTCCATCTTATTGTTTTATGCTGTCACATGACTGGCTCCATATACTCTTGAAAGCAGTGATACTCCTCCACATTTCAGCACCCACACATTGCCTTTCAGAGACTTTCTTCCCACTGCCTGACTCCTAAATAATGAAGAGCGGTGATGATCCAGCTTTATACTACTTACTGAGGGCTGCTGGCAGTTTTGTATGCAATAAGAGCAAATTTTAATTCTCTTGGTGGCAGTATCTTAAATACTGGTCCCAGGCCCAACTGCACTAGTAAACTGTTCACATTGGAACAGTGTGACAGCATGAAAAATGCAAAAAAAGCAGTACAGCAAGCCTGGAGTCTCAACAGCTTTACACTTTCTCAGACCCTTTTACTGATTGAATACTTTCAACCTTTCTGATTTTGGCACTGTTCATTTCAAAATTAGCCAAACGAAGTACAAGGTCTTTAGAGTCTTGCACAGAAAAATCATGTAAAAAAAAAAAAAGCCATTTGAAATGGTTGTTAAAAAAATGGGGCGGGGGGATTTAGCATCTCACAGGTCTCTTAAGTGGCTGTAAATGGCTGATTACTGACCACTGTGTTCGGTAATACAGTGTGGTGGGACATTGTGAGTCGGTTATTCAGAGTGCTTATGGAGTTGTAATTGTTGAGCATTAATGAAGGAGTTAGGGAAAAAGATTACTTACCTGCGTTTCATAGGACAGACCGCACTGCTTCATTTTAAAAAGTTTGTAATGTTTGATTTTTTTTTAAAATACTGTAGTGCTAAACGCAAGATGTATAGTGCAGATGAGTAGCACAACTTGATTGATTTCCTGTAGTTTTTGTTCCCCATCTAGGCAATAATTTGTGCCTAGTAATGGTTTTGCTATATGTGATGCAGTTTTACAGGAATTAGTTACTGAAAAGAGAACTACTATTCTCTATGGTAACAAAATGTGTAGCATTGTCCTTATTGCTCTTTAGCATGGCCGGCCTTAGGCATAGGCCAACTAGGCGGCCGCCTAGGGCGCCAGTCTAGCAGGGGCACTTTTCCAGTATTTATTTGGTGTAGGTAGACCATGATGGGGGCACCAGGTAAGATGTTGGTGGGGCGCTGTGGAACCCTTTTGCCTAGGGCACCAGTTGACCTAGGGCCGCTCCTGCTCTTTAGAGTACAGAATTGAGTAAGTTTTCAGAAGTTTGGGGTGCTTGTCTAATGCATCCTCTAACTGCTATCTAACCAACATGCAATACTGTTGAAAAAATGTTTTTCCATACAAAGTAAGCAAAGTAAATGGTGCAGCTGGGAACCTTGGGAAAAACACAACAGGAAGAATCATTTAAGGGAATCGGTGAAGTATTTTAAGTCAAAGGGCTCAAAGGTTGGCGGACAGATAGTCTTGGAGGAGGAAGACTGGATGATAGGAGAAAAAGGACAGCAGCTTGGGGTGGGCAACAATTGAGCACAGAAAATATTGTAACCGTTTAATGGAAGGAGAGAGAATGTTATGTTGGGAGGATCTAATAAGGAACACAAGACGCAGAGGTTTGCATCCTCTTCTGTACCTAGCCAAGGGCAATCACCAGAAGTTACCTCACAGGGTGGACCAACTCTCACAAACCAGGGGGGGTCCCTCATCCATCCCCACTTGTTCACTCATCTAGCAATATGGGTGATAGGGTTTTGATTCCCTTCAGAGACCTTTTTTCTGAGAACATTCTCTGGGTCCTGCAGGCGGCCAGGAAAGTCACTACTAGGAAATCTTATTTGTCCAAAAGGAAGAGATTTTTCTGTCTGGTGCGTTGCTCATAACTAGGCTCCACTTTTTCCAAGGATTGGATACCGATTGTATCCTTCAGTCTACTACCTAGACTTTTATCCATACCTTTTTTAAACCTTGCAAACTGGATGTGGTTTCCAGGGCTAGAGTTGGCTTTGCTAGGGCTATCCCGCATGGGTTTCTTGAAGGTTCTGCTGGGCCTTCCTCCTTCCAAGTTTCCTGTTGAGATTTTGTACTCTCACTTTAGTAAAGAATACTACAACAGTGATATTGAGGGCCATAGTACAGTTGTGTAAAATCTTACCATGTCCTTGAAAATATAAGGCTTTGGTATACTGGACAGAAGTTGGGCAACAATTTGCAGGGAATCCCTTTAGTTAAAAAAGATTGCAACAGTAAAGGGAAGGACATCTACTGCTGTTTAACACAACTGTGCTTCCTTTTTTAAGGATTTATTGTGGATGATAAACTGGCTAGAGGAGTAAGGAAGCTAATTTGGATATTAATGTTTATGGCAAGGAAAGCAATAACTAAAAAATAGACAACTGATAACAAGCCTAGAACTGAGGAAGAGATGGAACTGAGAGGTTAAGGAAGGAGGAAGAATCCATGTTGAGCAAAAAAAAAAAAAAAATTAGTTCCCACTAGCAGAGATGGGGGCAAGTAAGCGAGGAGACTTGAAAAAGAAAGAACATAAATAAGGGCTAGGGTTAAGCAAAAACTGATTGGTCAGTGATGCAGTGAATAAACTGTAAATAATGTAAATAGTTAAGTAAAATTGTTTACACTTTCTGTTGGATTAAATATGTTTGTTGGGTAGATGTAGTACAACCAACACAGTATTTCCAGTGGGACAAATAACGACAGTGGTCATGGCAACAAGTGTGAGAAATCACAAGATGCTATAAAGTGAGATAAGTGAAAATACTGACATGTGCTAACAACTTCAAGGCTGTGAGAGGTGTGGTTCAAGAGGACAGAAATCTGAATGGAGGAGGTTAGAGTGCGTGGTGTTGTAGCCAGCTAGTACAAAGTGTCAGAAATGAGTGCCAAAGAAACTGAAAAGAAAAGGTATACAAAACAGTGGCGTGGGCTAGATGTATGGTATAGAAACCTGGGCACTGAAGGCAGAGAGCTGAAGAAGCTTAAAGTGATAAAACATCTTACCAAAAGATGGATGGCTTGCGTGAGAGAAGATCTGTGAAATTCAGTAATTGTCAAAGAAGGTAGGTGAGTGTCCCTAAGTTGAGAGAGGTGGTTATACTTGATAATACACTTCAACCTCGTATACAATTGGGAAAGATAGAAATGTTGGTGATGAGTGAACACTTGCTCCATGCCTCAGCATTCTGACTTCCACAAGTGTGTGTGTGTGTGGGGGGGGGACTATTTACTTATGTCTGCACTTTCATGAACTCCTCCTTTCTGTTGCTTATGAGATAACAGTGAATCTTTTTCCAAATCGGTTGCTTCTTATTTGTTTAGAAACACTACAAAAGATTACATGGGGAAAAAAAATGGAGTTTTGCGTTCCATGCACTCCTACTGCAAATGTTTGATAGCAGACATAAGTTGTACCAACAAACTTTTATGATCTCCGCAGTGGAGACGACTAGGAATAGTGAAGTACAGCCGAGAGGGGGAGACAGTATCTTGACAGTCTTAGAAGAAGTTGCAAGCTTCCATTGTGTGCACTCTTTCTTTAAAACAATCACCTTTACTATTATCTAATAGTCACACATACAAAAATGAAGGATAAGTATAGTCGTAAAGAACAGTAATCAGACTGAATAACATTCCGTGAATTTTCACATCTTTTAACATGCACCCAAGAAGGGGGAAAATTTGAAACATTTTAAACATCATGATACATATGTAAAGTTATATACACAGTCTGGTTTACATTTTCTTCCTGACTTTATTCATTAAAAGCTTATTCAATAAAAACCTGAGTCCATCTTGAGTGTATAAAGTAAAACAGGCTTCTCAAAATAATCCATTCAATAATAAGTTCAAAATTTTGTCAAAAAAAAAAAAAAAAAAAAGTGCAGTACAGGTAACCACTTTGAATTATGAATCCTTAAATATGCCCCTTTACAGGAAAGAACATTTTACTTTTAACACTAAGCATGCGCAAAAATCATCATAGTGTTCAGTTTACATCATCTTCCAGGTTTCACATACTGAAAAACAGCACATTAATGAAGACTAGATTCCATCTTGATAGTGAACTCTCTTTTACATGATCTTTAAGCAATTAACATCCAATATGCAAAGCTATGAAGCTTTTACTGCAACCTAGGCAACAAGGTTTGATAAGTGGCCCTGGCACTGCAGGAACCAGGCAAGGATGAACTGGAAGGTGTGTGGGCTCCTCGCCTCTCCATGGGAGCCGGTGGGGGGGGGGGTGAGGTTAGCATGGACTCAGGGAGTACATAGGGAAGTGATTTCTTGTGTGGAGATTTAGGAAACCATTCCCCATGGTTTAGTAAAGGGGACAGAGCTTCTTGTTGGTAATGCAACTTACAAAAGAGAGGAACAACCAGTGCAGGCAAGCCTATTGCACATCCCTCTTCAGCTCCTTAAGATGGGTGTCTCTTGGGGGGAAGGGCATACAGCTACATAGAAAACCCTTAAATTTGCCTGTAATGGCTGAATAATTGACTGCCCTTTCTGGTCGACCTTCACCTGGTGATGGAGATTAAACTGGCTGATTGGCTGGGAACAAGCTGATGATCAACAGGCAGTAGGGGGCAAAGAGTCTTTACAAACCAGCTGTTAAGTAATGTAATATTTTGCATGATCCTGTAAGGTCATTGTCATTTTGTCCAGTAGTGCTTACGTTTTAGTTGTCTCCCATCATGGACCTTTTTTCCCCACTTTTTATTTCCTTGGGCAGAGATCCAGTCACTTTATTTGTATGATAGTTTCTTGAATATGCTGGCCAATCTATAATCGGTTTCAGCCACAGTCTGAGCCAGAGGCACAAGGAACACACTCAGGCAGCAGTAGTGATTGCAGCACAGTCACACCTGGCATAAAGGAGGGCCTTATGGCTAAAGTTTGATAAGTTAGAGTTTGGTTCCCAAAAGTGTGATCACCAAGTTTACAACAATTTCCTTTATTATTCATCTTATAATCAAGCATGCAAAAATGAACAGTTTTCTTAAATTAGTCAAGTTAGTGGCAAGTGCAATATTATTGACTATACTTTTCTATCAGAATCTATTCATTAATTGTGCTAAATGCTTAATTGTAAGTTAATTCATTAAGATGCCAAAGTCTCCATATTTAAGAAACTGAAACATATCCCACGAGAGTACCTGTCACAGGTGACTTGGAGTTGAGCCTGGCACCCATATTATATATTAGTAGTATTAAATAAAATGTCAAAGTTAGCAAATGCAGTTAAAAATTGACATTTGACATATTCCGCTACTTTATTAAAAATTTTAATTAAAAAAATTTACAGTTGCTTAAGCAGAGTAAAATATAGTATGTAATATTAATATGAAGGATAAATCTAGCAGTAGACTTTATTATCCACGGTTCCTATACTGCTCCCAGCTGTATTCATTAACTAAGCTAAGCTAAACAAACTCCTTAGTCCAGGACAGTCCTCCACTCCTGCCCCCTTGGATTCTAACCAACCCCCCCCAGAAGAAATTGCCAATACCTTTAACAGCTTCTTTACAACAACCATCCAGAACCTAGCTAACCAATTATCCCCAGATGCCCATATTCCCCTGCCACTACACCCATCTCCTGCCTCTCCTTTAACTTCAAACCAATTTACACATCTTTTGTCCGAAAATTACTTAAGAAACTAAAGCCTATCACCCTGCCAGCTGATCTACTCCCTGCAGAATATCTTCAAAAAGCTGCAGATGCCATAGCATACCCCATTACTATCCTGATCAATAGAGCTATAACTGAAGCATCCATCCCCTCTGTCTGGAAGATATCCCATGTCATCCCACTCCATAAAGGGAGCATCTCTATTGACCAGTCAAACTATAGACCCATAGCTATTCTGTCACCCTTGACTAAAATTATGGAAAAATGCATACATAATCAACTCCTGAACTAACTTATCCATAATAATCTTCTAGCCAACACCCATCATGGCTTTGGACCATTCCATAGTACAACCTCAGCCCTCCTCTCCTTCTCTAATGTCATTAACCAACACCGAAACAATAATAAACTTTCCTCTGCTATCTTTCTTGATCTTTCAAAAGGCTTTGATATGGAAACCACCAAATACTCATAAACACTTTGAAATCCATCTCCCTAGAGGACCAGGCCATCCATTGGTTTCAATTCTATCTCAGTGGTAGACAACAGGCTGTCCTATGGCAGAGCAAACTATCCACCCTTTTACCCATCACCCTCAGGGTGCTCCAAGGCTCCATACTAGTTCCACTATTATTTTCTATTTTCATCAATGAGTTGTATAAGGTCATACCAAATGCAACATGCATTCAGTATGCGGATGACTCCACTTTAGTATGCTCCGACAATTCACCTAGAGAGTTGCAGATTCCATCTCAAAATACTTTTGACACAGTTGAAAATTGGCTCCTTAACCATCTTTTCATGTTAAAGCCTAATAAAACCAAACTTCTGCTTTTCTTCCCCACTCACAGGTCTACCCCTATGACCTTTACATTAAAGTCCAACAATGGCACCATTATTTCCCCAGATTCCTCAACCAAACTCCTAGGAGTTATAATAGATAATAACCTTATGTTTGATCTGCATATCAATAAAACTATTAAAGCAGTTAATAAAAAACTTGGCTCACTATATAGGATCAAGCCCTTCCTAACACCATTAGCCAGAACTTTAATTGCTCGTACACATCTACTCTACACCCTCCTCTATGCTTCCCCTCTATTTACAAATCTCAGCAAAGCTGACCTTAATAAACTTTCTAGCAGCTACAATCACATTGCTAGATTTGCTACCGATGCAGCCTACAGAAGTCATCACTGTCATAACCCAAATCTACTAGGATGGTTGAACTGCCTAACCTACTTTAGGTTAACCAACTAATAGTTGCACACAAGATCCTCTACCAACCAGATAATACACCTGTACTTAAAACCCCCATCACCCCCTACAGTAACTTTAGTGCATTCCATTCATTTGAAAAGGCTACTAGTTCAAACGCTCAAATCCAGCAACACAGCTGGAGAATCTCTATTTGCTTACTATGTTGGCAAAACTTGGAATTCTCTTCCTGCTAATCTTACATCTGAACTCTCTCTACCTCAATTCAAGAAAAGTCTGATTCAGTACTTTAAAAAATGATGGCCATGTCCTTGTCCTAATCCAGACTAACTCTTATCTATCACTCGTGCACATGGAGGACTTCTGCCTACACTTTGTTTCTTAACTTGTATATCCTATGATCTCCTTGGATCTACTACCAAGTTAGCCAACTTAGGCATTCAATACCCTATCATTCTTAAAATGACTGTCTAGAATTTTCCATCTGAGTAAAAATGTAACAATTTGTGTATATCTGTTTGTTGTTTTTGTTTACATCTGTGTACAAATCTTTTTATTTGTGTTGTGTTTTGAACTGTAAAAATGTAACAGTTGAGTGTGTTTTTTGGAGTTTTTCTCCCCAGGCCTCTACTGAAAATGGACATGTATCCAGTCAGACTATCCCGGTAAACAAATGTAAAATAAATAAATAAGCTTGTCTGCAGTTTGGACTAGTACTTTTGATTTCTTTTGTTGAATGGAACATGATTCTAGCAGTCAGGGTCAACCTTAATAAATGCTGTTAATCTTCTCACAGATTAAGGGGGGGACACAGGTTAGTGACTTTGTTCACTAGATGCTGCAGGTAAAGATAAGTGCAGTATTCAGCATATCGTAGCAGTCTTGGTTTAATAGTGTAAAAGTTAAAGACGCAGGCATCTGCTTAGAGTTACTCAAGGTCAGACATGCATTTATTTGTTCCCTGTTCACTAGATGTTTCCTTAGAGCATCCTTACAATTTCTTAGACCCTTGGTGGAAAATAGCTGCACATCAGTTCAGTTATAGAGTATCCCATGTGAACCCTAACAGCCACAACTTGCTTATAGGGAGCATGCCTCTGAGCAGCATAGCAGATTGGATCCTTGCTGGAAAATCCTTGCCTGATGGGAAGCTCCTTATTTTTTAAAATTGTTACAGAAATGCTGTTTTACTGATGGTACAGTAGGCATCTTTCTTTCCTAACCGTTCCCTGGCTTCATTTGC
Organism: Protopterus annectens; assembly: GCF_019279795.1. Classification (NCBI taxonomy): domain Eukaryota; kingdom Metazoa; phylum Chordata; order Ceratodontiformes; family Protopteridae; genus Protopterus; species Protopterus annectens. The sequence goes on along the minus strand of NC_056725.1, from coordinate 1,800,245,793 downwards.
CAAGTATAGAACTGTGTGCATCTTGGCTGTAAACTGTTAAGGACGTCTAATTGTATCAAAGGTTACAAGTCAAAAATACTATTATTTGACAACAACACAGTACCAGGACAACAAAACTTAAAAGTCGTCTAAAGACCATAACGGCAAAATTGGGAAGGGTGCCCCTGCTGGAAACAGAGGAGTGGAGCAATAATGCACAAATTTTGTTATCATGCAGACCGAAGGCTGCATCCATAGGTAGCACCACTGGTGGAGATCTGAATTTGCTGGTGCTAACTGTAAAGGCTGATACAAATAACACCATTTCAATCGCTCTGCTGATTCACAGTGGCAACCTACAAGTCTACAAGGTGCGTGAAGGCTCCAGCTATCATACTCTGAATTACTGCTGTAGCAAAACCTCACCATGACTGAGAAATGGTAGTCCAGTTTGTAATCAATGGTAAAAGTGTGGATGGAGGTCATTTAGCCATCTTGCATATACTTTCCAAGTAAATCTTATGAAAAGAAGCACACTTAGAAGCATCTTTGGTAAAATAATGTCTTAACAAGCTTTAGGTCAGATCTGTTAGCTGAACCACAAGAAAGGTGAATAAATTTGTTAAGCCCATTACAGACAGGTCATTTCCTAATAGGCAGGCATGTTTTTTTAGTGCTGAAGATGATAAAAACCTGACCAGACTGTGTGTGTGGGCCTGGAACTATATACACCCAAAGCGGTCATCTTTGGTATCTTACAGGACAAAATCTTCTCTTTCTCTCCTTTAGTGAATGTGGAAAAAATGTCAGGGATGACCTTAACATGATAGACAAGGCTATTCTGTATAAAGTTAGCATAGGGTAAAGAATACATCAAAGCTGAAACCTTCCAAGCAGAGGTAATCAAGGTAAGAATTTTAACGGAATGGAAAATTCCATCCCAAAAGGGTTTTCATCTATTTTTTCTGGCACAAAAAAACAAATCTTTGAAAGGGGCTACCATCTTTTTAGAAAGTTTAAGGCGAACTCCATCCATAAACAGTTTTGAAAAAAAGCCACGGTAGATTCCAAAGGGGGACAAGCTGGTAAGACAAAGCAAAGTATTTTAAAGGTGGGAAAGAAAGCCGCAAGCTACTGAGGAAGTTTTTCTCTCTCCCAATATCAAACAAGTCTTTTTTCTTCCTTCATTGTTCACTTTTTTCTCCCTGCTGCCTGATGACCGTCAACTTTCACTGGGCTATTATCCAAGCAAGCATCAGGGTTTTTCTTAAGTCTCTAAGCCAGATTGTCCTGACAGTTGCCTTAAAGCATGCTTCATGAAAGTAGGGACTAAAACTGTGGATTTTCTGGTGCATACATGCTTTCACATGTTATTACCTGGCTACAGTGATGTTGCTTGATTCTTGCATGCAGCTAAGCCTTATTCCTATGGGCGGTTTCACAGTTTCTGATATTAGCCACCAGTGTAATGGGTTGCGCAGCCTCCCTTCTCCTAGGATAGCGAAGCCCAAGTGAGATGTTGGACTCGCAACGTCCCTTGCTGACTCCTTCATCTTCTGGATCACTAATCAATCCCAAGCTGCCCAGGCAACAGTCAGGGCTTTATCCTACTGCCATGGCACCCAGGTGACATCAAAAATGTTTTTATTTATTTACTTTATTTTTATAATTATTACAGAATTTTCTGTTTAGATAAAAATGATTTTCTGGTTGTGAGTTCCCTAGCCCCTTGAAGCTAAAATCATTTTTAGTATGTGGAAGTAAGGTGGAGTGATCAAAAGATTTGTGCTAGTGTAGAATGATGCAGGTCACCTGTATTATTACAGGATGGAAGTAAACAGTGGTGGGGGATCAGTAAGTCAACAGTGTAGGGCATGGTTTGGACAGAGAGCACCCCATCACTACCAGGCTACAAACCCATACCATACATTTCGGCCACAAAACCTGGACCGAACTACAAAAGGTGGGGGAGTATCCATATTCATCAAGGGTACCCACACCTACAGGTTAGTGGCACAGCATGATGCTTCAGAGATCATCCACGTGCAACTAGCAATGAGCAAAACTGCTATTCAAATTATAGCTTGCTACAGATCACCCACCATGTCCCAGGGCCCCCACTCTGCATTCCTGGAAACACTGGGAAACATAAAGGTCCTACCAAACACCCTGATATTGGGTGATTTCAATTACCCAGACATTAACTGCGAGAACTACTCAAGTACAAACTCCCTTGCCCAACATTTCCTAGAATTTATAAACTCAAACGCCCTGGATCAACTGGTCAACACCCCCACCAGAGGTGACAACTATTGGGCCTGGTCATCACCAGCATGGGCAGCCGGTGTTCCACACCGGAGGTCAACCTCTCGCTGGTTAGATCTGACCATAAACTAATCACTCCGGATGTCCACATTCTGCCACCACCCCCGGTCAAAGAAAGCACTGTGAAAAACTTTTCAAAAGCAAACTTCACGTTACTTAAGACCGAGGTGGGAAGTTTCAAAGCCCCCATGCTAAAGGATAACACTGTTCAAGCTGCAAAATCCTTTACTAATGCACTCTACGGGCACCTGCAAGACTGTATGGATCGTGCTATCCTAAACAAAGCCAAGACTCACTCCTACAAGAAAAAGAAACCAGTCTGGTGGACCCCTGCCATAAACAAGCTATACAGTAGAAGGAGGAAACTAGTACAGAAAAGAGTAAAATCCCAAGAAGGGAAGACATCCCTGATCACTATCAGCAAGAAGCTACATTCCCTCATAAAATCATCCAAGGCTAGCTTCGAAAGAAAAATTGCCATGGACTCCAAAGATAACCACAAGGCATTCTTTAGCTATGTCAAGAATCTAAGTGGCAATTCTCAGATCTGCTCGAGTTAGTGCAGAATGGCACAAAATACACTGAACCGACCGATATAGTCAACATTCTGGCAGACAGTTTAGTGCAAACTTCACCCCCAAAAGGGCCCATAACTATACCAGAAGAGTGTAGTGCCCCTGAAATCACAGACACTCTGGTTAAAACAGCCCTCTCCAAAGCAAAAAACACAGCATCAGTGGGGCCGGATGGTGTCCCAGGCTGCGTCCTACATGAGCTCAAAGATAAACTAACCCGTCACCTAAACACACTGTTTAAACTCAGCCTCTCCACAGGCTATGTGCCCACAGAGTGGTGCACAGCAATGGTTATTCCATTCCACAAAGGTAGAGCCACAATGGACCCTGGGAACTATCGCCCTATAAGCCTGACTAGCTTGGTCTGCAAAGCTATGGAGTGCATCATCATGGATCTCATTAACAGAGACATTGGAAACCTCCAAACACTGGACCCTACCCAGTTCTGCTTTAAGGGCAGATCATCCCTCCTAAATCTGGTGGACTTCTTTGAGACAGTTACCAAGACTATAGACAAGGGAAAGGTGGTCCACACAGCCTACCTAGATCTTGCAAAGGCCTTCGACACCATTCCCCTCTCAGATATTCTAGACAAGCTCACCAGCCTGAACATAAACCCCTACGTCACGAGATGGGTTGCCAACTGGCTCACGGACAGAACCCACATGGTAAGAGTTGCAGGAGCTAGGTCTGACTCCAAACCGGTTACAAGTGGCATTCCCCAGGGCTCAGTCCTAGGACCCCTCCTGTTTGGCATATACTTCTGAGGTACAGGCAAACACAGGAGGACTATGGCTGACCAAGTTCGTAGACTGCAAACTAGGGACTATAATTGACTCTGGCTGACACAGACATCCTCCAAAAGGGTCTCACTGAGACAGATACCTGTTGTCAAAACCATGGCCTCAAGCTAAATGACAAAAAGTGCATAGTCATCCCCTTTGGCAAAAACAAAGTACCCACAAACTATCACATAGGTGGTAGCCCCCTAAACACGGAAGATGTAATAAGGGATCTGGGGACCCAAGTAGATAGTAACCTCTCCTTTGATAATCACATTGCCATAGTTGTTAGAAAGTCCTTCTGTGCGGCCCACCTAATCACAAAAGGGTATGCATCCAGATTGAAAGGGGTCATTGGGCCCTCTGTGCATCACTCATCAGACTCATCATAGAGTACAATGCCCCATTTGGGATGTACCTTACAAAACACCTGCAACAACTGGAAAGACCACAGAAGTACTTCACCAAGAGGATCACTGGCCTCAAGCATATGCCCTATGCAGCTCGACTGAAGAAACTCCAGCTGTACTCGGTTGCATACCACCTACTCAGAGGTGATCTCTGCCTGACATACAAGGCCATGTCCAACCCAGAATTGATGGACATGCTCCACCTAAAGGAAACCATATCCCCTCGAGCCACATTCTCCAGGGATCTAAACCTCACCACAACAATAAATAGGACGTGTCTGAGGGATAGATTCCTGTCCCAGAGACTTCCCATGCTCTGGAACAAGATTCCAGTCTACATTAGGCAGAGCTCCTTGCTAACCCTCTTCAAGAGAAACCTTGACGAGTGGATGGAAAACAGAAAGTTTACCCCAGGGATCACTTCAATGGCTCTGCTGGACAGAGGCACAGGAAACTAATCTAAGGGGGCGGCGAAAGCCAACACATTCTGGCTAGGCTTATAAATGCCTTCGGGCAGATAGCCTAGTACCTACCTATGAACCTATGCAGGCACATAGTGGGAGAAGGTATGGCATATCAGAATGTGAAAAGAGTGGATTAGCTGGACATAGGGAGATGGAAAGTATAGAATGTTAGTAGAGTGAGTTAGGGTGGTAGGAGTGTTGCAGGTCTCAAATATGGAGGTGAGGGAGGTCTGTGTGAACAGAATAGTGTCAGGATGCAGAGTGTAGCATTTATGACCGATGGTGAGGTGGGGTAGACAATATACTGTATTATTTTAGTGGATACAACCATCGTTTTTGACCCAACAGATTTTAAATAGTACTCTTATAAACTTAGTAAGTTGACAGAATACTAGGTTTTGCATTGGTATTAGTTTTCTGAAGTATATGATGTCTAGGTTTTGCACTGGTATTAATTTTCTGAAGTATACGATGTCTACAACTCCAGTGTCTGCCGTTACTGTTTGACTTCAGTCTTCATTGATTTGCCACAAAACCACAAATTTTGAGGAACAGACCAAAACTATGAGAGAAAGTCTGGACATTCTGTGACAATTGGAAGGTATTGATACAACTCTAATACTCTTTGGGTCTCTTGTGATAAGTTACTGACTCTACACATCTGTGGCATCTAATCTTGGGAATCTGCATCAATTCTCCATTCAGTGGAAATCACTCAGAGTCACCACACACCAATAACACTTTAATCATAAGAAAGCTCTCCAAAAATTATGTGATGTCCAACTGAAAACACTGATACTTCACTGTGCTGCAGTGTACCAAACATGCATTTTTAAAACATATAATGAAATTTCCTCAGCGACCTGTCCTTCCAGGTTTTTCATATCTGATTTGCTCTTGACTAATACTTGTTTTGTGCTGCTGATCAACACCAATGTAGGAGTTGCTGATGCTTTGGGTGCATCCGTGTGTGCATGTCCGTGTGTGTAAAGGGGCATTGCCAGAGCCACTGCATATCTTCCCTGTGACAACTACAGATGGGTGCTTAGCCATCAGAATTACTGAGAGGCCTTTGCATGAGGTAAAGCTGGCTGATGACCATTCTGTCATATTCTGATCTTAAAATGAATCTTGATTCAGCACTCATCTGCCAGGACTGAAGAAGAAAAATAAAACATTCCTATTTTCAACCTGCCGGAAGGCTTATGGTGGTTTTTACTAACATCCTACTGGATTTAACTACTTAAAGCATTTTATTTACCTGAACTGGACTTATGAAGGACCCAAGACCCACAACTCCAAGATAAATACAAACCCATACAGTGGCAGTTTTTATCCTTGACCAATTGTTTTAAAGACTGGATTTTTTTTCTACTTTTCAGCATTGCAGCATGAAAACACCAGCTACTTGACAGGCTGATAAGTAGATAGTAAGTGTCAGGTGTTCATATGTTAATGCCAGGGTCAGGTTATCTCCAAGGTACTTCAAATGCATCTTACAAAAAGAGTTAAGGTTCAGAAAGTATACAGCAGTGAAATAAAGAAAATAAACATTTTATTACCTTTTTGTCTGAGGAATCAGAACAGCGGAATAAAGAATGCAAACGCAGCAACTGAGAGAGGAAGAAAGGTTATGCAAACTAAGCAAAGAAAAGGAAGTCCAAGCACAAAGCTGTGGAGTAACCATTACTGACAAAGAGAGAAAGCAAGCGCTACTAAAACATGTGCTGACAGCAGATGTGAAGGCATCTCTGCAAGCAAGACTGCTTGTAGATAGTGAACACAGTAAGCCATGGAGAGGAGGAAGAGATTAGGGTACAGGGCGTCATGTTAGAAGTGTCTAAAACACTATGATGACAAAACCTGAATGCTGGCCCTTTTCACAACTGGTATGTTATTCCTCAGATGAAGAATGTAGCACTAATAATTAACTCAGAGTCTTTCTGATTTAAGAAAAGCAGCGAGACCTTGAAGAAAGGCTGTTTCACCTAAGTGGTCAAGAAGTTTCTCCAGGGACTCTGGGCAGACAGACAGTCTGAGAGAGTGAGAGAGACTGTTGTCCACATTTTTTCTAGAAAACTGGTGCAATCAGGGTATGCCACAGTTACGATCAGAGTAAACATCACAACCAATACAGCAGGTAAAATGGATGCAGTTTCTGATGAAATGTGCATGAACACCACAGCTAACAAAACTGCAGTTGTCAGAACTAGTGCGTTTATGATGTGGTTTCCCTGCGCCAAAGGCACAGTCACAAATTGTCACTTTACATTCTATGAATAGAGGAGTACTTATTTTACTGCTTAGGAGAATAACAGTTTTCATATGCAAATAAATCCTTACCACTTAGTAAGTTACTGCTGGATAGTAGTGATGCTAACATCCTGCAAGGGAAAAACCTGCTTGGTCTTTTGAAAAAAAAAAAACAGTAAAAAATATTCAGATCCAGTATGAAAAGGTGAATGCAGCCCAAATGAGGTACTAATCAAAAGTAAACAAACTGGTTAAAAGTACAGATTTTAAACTTTGAGTCAAATGTTCGACAGCTGCTACCTGTAATGTAGTATCTACTAAATGGACAGCAACAGTGGGTCACAAAACAATGGCTAACAGTCTCAGAAACATTATAAGCTACATGTTTTTGTGAACACTAGTGTGCCTGATGAAACAAAATCATTACCCAATACATTTCCTTCTACTAAACACTTGTCCGTAGTATGTGATTTATATACATTTCCTTCTACTAAACACATATCCGTAGTATATGATTTATATAATACATTTCCTTCTACTAAACACATATCCATAGTGTATGATTTATATACTACATTTCCTTCTACTAAACACATATCCGTAGTATATGATTTATATACTACATTTCCTTCTACTAAACACATATCCATAGTGTATGATTTATATAATACATTTCTTTCTACTAAACACATATCCATAGTGTATGATTTATATAATACATTTCCTTCTACTAAACACATATCCGTAGTATATGATTTATATACTACATTGCCTTCTACTAAACAGATATCCGTAGTATATGATTTATATACATTTCCTTCTACTAAACACATATCCGTAGTGTATGATTTATATAATACATTTCCTTCTACTAAACACATATCCGTAGTATATGATTTATATAATACATTTCCTTCTACTAAACACACATCCGTAGTATATGATTTATATAATACATTTCCTTCCTCATTCAGATTTTTCATAATTTTCAAATGCAAAACAGTAAATGGAGTGCTTCTTAAAATTAAGCTCAAATTTATTCTCAACTCCATTGTGTGTGTTTTTGCAGAAGCAGAATATGCACCTGTGCAAAGTCACTGTTTCACAGCACAACTGATTTTATATCACAAAAGCTCGTCACTTAACATGGAACACTACAGGTAGCAAAACAATTTAAAATGCTGATAAAAACTCAGCTTGGGTCAGAATGACAAGCAGAAGAATCTCTGAAGAGCCATTTGGTAGGTGCACATCTAAGAATAGTCTTAAAAAGTAACTGCAAATAACATTTTGAGCATTTCCAACTCAGTCTGATGTTTACAAAGTTTGATAGCTACTTGACCCAAAAACTACAAAGATAATTTGCAGATGTACTACAGCTCAAGGTAACTGCCACTGTATCATATTCTATACTAATTAGCTGCTAGATGATCACTTGACAGTAGAAATGCCTTTGATGAAAAATAAAAATCATTCTAACACTGCAGTTACTGAGCCCAATATTAGATTGCTTAGAATGAGAAGCATTGTTAGACTTTAGTGGATCCTGACTGCTACCACTGCTCTTTCCTGATGGAAAGGACTGATTCCCTTGGAAGCATCCTTAAAATGATTCTCTGAAAAACACACAGAGGTAAAATAAGTAACTAAAAACAATGCTAATAGCATGATAACATTGGTACTTTTTCCCTAGAGAGAGACATCCTCATACCCTAGAAAATGAATGTGTGGTGGCAAAGGATTTTGATTCAGAGTCTGTCTCTGGCATCTGTGTAAAACATTGCATCTTTTTCTTTAAAAATGTTGAATCTTTTCTCATTAGGACCACAGCTCGTTATGATTAATTGGGTTCCCCTCTGGGCAACCAGTATTCCAGCAATGACTGATATCACAAAGAAGGCAATAGTTGTCTTTGCAGAGATTTCACTGCTCTGCATAATTGTCACCACTGCATGTCCCTTTGCAGGGCCATTACACAGAGGTGGTTAATTACTGGAATGGCGGGGAGAGTTTCTGTTGTGTACTGTCATGATGAGTGCTTCACACAGCTGTACATTCCAAGCATTGAGCCCTGCACCTTTTATGTGCACTAATCCTATGCGTTTTCATAGCAAATGGTGACATGTGCATGTATGCAAAGTCACCTAAAAAGTGAGGAGGAAGGAGCATGTGCATAGTTTTCTATGTGATCTAGAACATTACTTTAAAATGTGTTTTATACCAGGGTTTTGCATCATTTTTTTCACTGACGTCTGTTACCCTGGTCCAGCTCATAGGTTCATAGGTTCATACTAGGCTATCTGCCCTAGGGCATTTATAAGCCTAGCCAGAGTGTGTGTGGCTTTCACCACCCCTTAGGATGAGAATACTATACCCATTAGTTTGCTGTGCCTCTGTCCAGCAGTGATACAGAGATGATTCCCAGGGTAAACCTACGATCTCCCATCCACTCGTCAAGATTTCTCTTGAACAGAGTCAGTGAGGGGCTCTGCCTCACATGGACTGGGATTCTGTTCCATAGTGTAGGGAGTCTCTGGGTGATGAATCTGTCCCTCCAGCATGTCCTATTTATATCCGTGTTGAGGTTTAAGTCTCTTGCTCTCGTGGCTCTGGTGGATTTGGATTTTTGAGGTGGAGCATGTCCATTAATTCGGGTTGGACATGGCCTTGTATGTCAGGCACAGATCACCTCTGAGCAGGCGGTATGCGACTGAATAGAGCTGGAGTTTCTTCAGTCGGGAATCGTATGACATATGTTTGAGCCCTTTATCCTTTTGGTGAGGAACTTTTGGGGTCTTTCCAACTGCTGCAGGTGTCGGGTAAGGTACATTCGAATGGGGCGTTGTACTCAATCATTGGTCTGATAAATGAAGAGTACAGGGTACAATGACCTCTCCTGATCTGGATGTGAATCCCTTCATGATCAGGTGGGCAATGTAGAAGGTCTTCCTAACCACTTTGGCAATGTGAGTGTCAAAAGAGAGGTTACTGTCAACTTGGGTCCCCAGGTCCCTGATAACTTCTTCCGTGTTTAATGGATTACCACCTATGTGGTAATTAGGGGTTACCTTGTTTTTCCCAAAGGGTATGACTATACATTTTTGGCATTTAGCTTAAGGCCATGGCTCTGGCACCAGTTATCCATTTCTATGAGACCTCTCTGGAGGATGTCTGTGTCTGATGGAGTGTCAATTATGGTGCCCAGTTTGCAGTCATCTGCAAATTTTGTCAGCCACAATCCCCTATGTTTGCCGGCCCTCCAGAAAAATAAATGCCGAACAAGAGGGGGCCCAGGACTGAGCCCTGTGGGACACCGCTCGTGACCGGCTTAGAGTCTGACATGGCACCAGCAACTCTAACCCTGTGTGTTCTGTCCTTGAGCCAGTTTGCAACCCATCTTGTGACATATGGGTTTACATCTAAGCTGGTGAGCTTTTCTATGATGCCCGAGTGGGGTATTGTGTTGAGCGCTTTTGCTAGGTCAAGGTAGGCTGTGTGAACTGCCTTACCCTCATCAATGGCCTTAGTGACTGTTTGAAAAAGTCGACCAAGTTCAAGAGGCAGGATCTGCCCTTGACAAAGCCAAATTGGGTAGGATCCAGTGTTTGTAGGTCCCCAATGTCTTTATTTATAAGTTCCATTATGATCCTCTCCATAGCTTTGCAGACAAGGCTCGTCAAGCTTATGGGGCAGTAATTTCAGGGTCCGTAGAAGCACCGCCTTTGTGGAGTGGGACCACAGTTGCCATACGCCATTCTTTGGGTACGTATCCTGTAGTAAGGCTAAGATTAAACAGCAGCCTTATGTGTGGGTTTAGTTCCTCATTGAGTTCTTGTAGCACACAGCCAGGGACACCGTCCGGTCCCATTGATGCTGTGTTTTTTGCTTTAGAGAGAGCAGCTCTCACCTGGGCATCTGAGATGTTTGGGAGGCTAGACTCTGGTGGGATAGATATTTCTCCTTTTCGGGGGGAGGGAGGGGAGAAATTTGCACTGAACCTGTCTGCCAGTATGTTGGCAACGTCTGTGGGTTCAGTGATTTTTTTATCATTTTGGACTAATTCTGAGCATATCTGGGAGTTTCCACCCAGGTTTCTAACATAGCAAAAGAAGGCTTTATGATGTATCACAAGTACACCTCTGTATTTTGTCCTGACAACTGAACTTCACCTGTCCTCACACAAGCCTTCCTTGTCATCTTATCTTTGTAGTGTGCTTGCTTCCATGCAAGATGACCACTGAAGGAGCTATATGTGTGTGTGTGTGTGTGTGTACATATATATATATCTATACACACACACACACACACACATATACACAAGCACACACAAATCCCTATCATGTAATCAAAGTTTCAAAACTTAAAAATTCATATGACTGACACTGTACAAAGTTATGAAACAAACATAAAAGAAAAAAAAAAACTCTCTTATTTTACATTTTTGTAGGGGGGCAAGCCCCCCTGCATGTACCACACCCTATGCAAATTAAATATACCAACTCTGAGATCTGACTACAGTGAGGAAAAGGGTAAATTTCATGATCCGCATTGTACCACGATCTCCATTCAAAAAGTTTGATGTTTCAAAACTGTGATCATATGGTCTCCATCATATGAATTTCGAAGTTTTGAAACTTCAGTCATATGATATGGACGCACACACGTTTACATCATCTTCTCCCCAGTAAAGATAATGAGGCCATAGGCTGCTTATCCCTTTTCCAGCCAGCTATTCCTGATACCCAGGCTTCTTGTTAAACGTTGCTAGCAGTATGAGTATGTACTGTGCACCTCGTGCCACTAGGCTAAAAGTACTTTAATATCTTCATTCTGCTGCCCATTAGAGAAAACTGCCAGCTGGTTCAGGTCATCTCCAGTGATGATGGTTGTGGTATATCTGAATAACTTAGGACCATGCACCCAATTGTTTCATTTGTTTTGGGGGTATGGGAGCCTTTTGAGAGCCTGAAGGGCCCTTACATTCCTGCCTGGGAAACCCCTCCATTCCCCAGCAAGAGTCAAGTACAGGGGAGCAGGATAGCTTGCTTGGCCCATTGCATAGCATATTTCTGATCTGTTCGCAGTACCCCTGTTGCAGTCTTTTAAGGGTAAGCGTGCCTTTGTATGCTGAGTTTTCATTGGCTAGCAGTGTGTTGCGCTCTGACAGCTTGGGCTTCTCCATTGGAAGTAACAACTAATGGTTCCAGTAGTTGTCACCCATGTGGTGAGCCAGAATCACCTCCCCGCAGAATGAGTGAGCCAGCAGTCCCTCTCTCCCAGCCACCCTGGTCAGCACAGCTGCTAACTGAACTCTGGTCACCTGAGTATGGCACTGTCAGGCCTTTAGGGCTTTATCCTTCTGCATCACTGAGTTGGCTTGTCTAAATAACGTTTTTGATCTTCAGGGTAGAAGTTTTCTGCATTGCTCATAGAGTTTTTTTTTTTCACAGAGAGAGTACCAGTTGCTTAGCTTAAAATAGATCATGTGTAAAACCAAAATATTAGTGTGGCACTAAATCAAGGCTGGATGAGTTTGCATTTTCCTGGCAAGACTTGGGCATCCATATAGTAGCAAAGAGAAACTAGAGGAATGTGTTGTTATGCAGCATACAGCTAAGTTAGTATTGCTTAGTAGGTAGCGTATCAAACTTCAAGGATTGATCATTCCTGTCTGTAAAAGTGCTCCATGTTAAGTTTATACTGATTATAGTAAGAGAATAATAATACTGTGTGAGCACATAACAAAGATTGGTTACTAGGGGTAATCCCTGGTACCTCCTTTCAGAAACGTGTACGATTGGATACACAGTGTGCTGCTGTATACATCATCTCAGGTGCCTCAGAGGTAACGTATCTGTCTGTAACCTGGGAAACCTTTTTGGGTTGTGTACTGTCTTACTATCCTTAATAACAGAGGACAAGACTGTAAGGGTGCTAGGCTAAAGAATGTGCTGCATTGTAGAAGCAGAAGTGATGAAATATGAAGTTAATGTGCTGATTGTAACAAGTTATTCAGACTGTATAGCTGTAGATGAAGCAGCACGAGTCTAAGGTGACCAGGGTTTGATACCTCAGCTGTAGTCTTCACAGATATTAAACTTGCTATCTTTTGGTAAAGCTTTTTATGACATGGGCGCAGAAGGGGATTCATGCCTTTGAAACCCTTATCACATTACCTGTAGCACCCTGTCTTTGGCTGATGGTGATATTTTGATAGCTTGCAGAAGAACATTTTACAGTAAGCAGTCACATACTGTTTTGCATGATTTACCGAAGCAGAAAAAGACTGCCTACTGACCCTGTTTTGGAAGCCGTTTTCCCACCATCTGTTTTGCTTACGGTGAAGTAGTGATATACTGCTGCTTTGCAGTGAAAGTGCAAGTTTTTTGACAAGTAAAGGAACAGGTGTTTGTGCTTGGTACTAAGTGTTACAGCAGCTCCCCTCAATATGCTTGACACACACACACACACACACACACACACACACACACACACACACACACACACACACACACGCTGCTTTCTTTAAGAACCTGCACTGACAGTAGAGGTACGTGTATCATGCTTTTTCTGCTCACCATTTGTCTGCATTTATTGCGCTTTGGTCAATACTTAAGAGTAACCATGTTTAGCACATTATCCAGAGAAAAATAATTAAAAAGAAGCGGTGACTAGGCAGCGGCAGTTGGATAGAAAACAGTTTTTCTTTCTTTCCTCCAAATACTCTTGTGTGACGTGATGTACAAGTGAAGTATATATTGATTTGTTGTAACCATGTATTGAACAGCTGAGGCCCCTCTTCTAACTCTCTTGAGGAATACAGCTTTTAGTTTTCCGGATGTACTGTGAATTATTTTAGCATAGTAGCATTCTGTCATGGCTTTAGGTTGTGCTGGTGTCTCACTCAAGTAAAAACTCCTAATAAAGCTGTTAATCCAGAAGTTAGTCTTGCAGAGTAACTGTATTTTTTCTCAGCGTGTGCAGTACAATGTTTTGTTTGGAAAGAGGAACATTTTTGCATTACCCTGGTTTTGAAACCTTTTAAGATAGCTAGATGTGATAATTTCAGCAGTACTCTGCCTGATTGTCTCCCCCTTTCAAAAAGTTTGTTGTCTTTAAAAGAACAAGTAGTTAGAAATCATTCCTGACATTACATAACTAGCATCTTTCTGTCAGTGCAGTTTGTAATCACCCTTATGGATTCCTGTCTTAAAATAGTGGCCTTGATTTTTCCATAATAGAAACTCAAGGTAATTAAACAGTGCTGTCACTTTCAGTTATAGAGTTAGTCCTCCACTTTCATAACCTGCAGAAACTGATTTGCAAAAATGCATTTCATTGGTACTTTGTAGGTAGACGTTTGTTATGTTATACATGTATATGTGTATATATTTTTATATATATATCTGTGTGTGTATATATGTGTATGTATATGTATATATATATATATATATATATATATATATATGTGTGTGTGTATATATATATATATATATATATATATATATAGATGTAGAGACAGAGATTGTGTGTGTGTGTGTATATATATATATATATATATATATATATATGTATAGAGTTGAGAGAGAGATTATATACAAAGGCAAAACAAGGACATTGGCAACCTCCAGATGCTTGACCCCACACAGTTTGGTTTTGTCAAAGGGAGATCATGCCTGATAAACTTGGTCGACTTCTTTAAACAGTCACCAAAGCCATGGATGAGAGGAAGATGGTGCACACCACCTACCTTGATCTAGCCAAAGCCTTTGACACTATTCCCCACCCGGGCATAATAGTTACTCTCTTCCAGCTAGGCATCAACCTGTATGTTACCAGATGGGTATCTAACTGGCTCACTGATGGAACCCACTCAGAGTAAGGGAAGCCACCTCTAGTAGTTGAACCATAATGAGCAGTGTACCCCAAGGATTGGTCTTGGGGCCTGTACTGTTTTGGATATACCTTTCTGAGGTGCAAGCCAAAACCAGTGGTCTGTGGCTGACCAAAGTTGCAGATCACTGCAAGCTGGGCACTGCTTTAAATTCCCTTAGTGATGTGAGCATCCTCCAAGAGGGCCCTACCCAATCTAATGACGGGTCCTAGAAGCATGGCCTCAAACTGAATGCCAAGAAATGCATCATTATCCCCTTTGGGGAAAATGTCATCCCCACTAATTATCACATCAATAACATACTAACCATGCAATCAGTCGTGAGGGACTTGGGGACCCAGGTTGATAGCAACCTCACTTTTGACCACCACGTTGCCTCCGTTGTATGGAAGGCTTTCTACATGGCCCACCTCATAAATAAGGGTATTTCATCCAGGAACAAGGAGATCATAACATCCCTGTACTCCTCCCTTATCAGACCCATTATCAAGAGCAATGCCCCCTTCGGCATTTACCTTGCCAAACATATGCAGCTGTTGGAGAGACCACAGAGGTTCCTGACCAGGAAAATTCACAGTCTCAAACGCCTATCCTATAAAGATTAGCTATAAGCTCTATCCCTCTACTCAGTCTCATACAGACTGCTCACAGGTGACCTGTGTCTGGCATACAAGGCCATTTCTGACCCAGCCTTGATGGAGTTGCTGCATATCCCGAAGACAAACTCCACACGCGCAACCCGCATGCACACAAGGTCTTAATCTGGTCTGAACATTAATAGAACTAGTTTGCAGAATAGATTTGTGTCCCAAAGACTCCCCCGTTTGTGGAATAGACTCCCTCTCCATGTCAAGCAGTGTACCTCTTTAGCCCTCTTTAAGAGGAACCTAGACGACTGGATTGGAAACAGAAAAATATACCCCTGGGATCCCACCTGTGTCCATGCTAGACAGGGGAAACAGGTGCTGACTTTGAGGGAACATGGGCGAAATTCTTGGCTAGGCTTATAAGGGCCTCCGGGCCAATAGCCTAGTATTATCCTATGAACCTGTATATGTATATGTGTGTGTGTGTGTGTGTGTGTGTGTGTGTGTGTGTGTGTGTGTGTGTGTATATAATCTGGATTCATTTTAGAACATTGAAAGCCCATAACATTGGAATTCAAAACATTGTGACCAAAATCTTGAAAATTCAAAACACTAAAAACTGAAAACATTGAATCCCATAACATTGAAAATACATAGAAAACAAACATTTAATATATGCCAGCACAACTACATACAGAGAGAAATAAGAAACTAACCATGGTATACTTCTCCAACTATAAACGGGGGGCAAGTCCCCCTGCACCACCCATGTGGAGGGCTGCACCCCAAACCCTCACACACACACCCTCTGCTACTTAAATATACGACTCGCACTACACAGAACAAAACAGCAAACATACCATTCTGAGCTTCATGACTACCTGTTTAAATTGTAAAAAAAAACTGTCCTCAACCTTCTCTTAGAAACACTACTTCACTGTTAAAACATTACTATATATTTCTCCGATACTTACCGGAATTTCATAGGTAACCTCCGTCATGTTCCATTCTTACTTGCTTTACTACAACATAACACATCTTAGTGTAGTGGGTTCTTGGAGTTGATATATTTAAGTAGCAGGGGCTTGGGGGGGCACAGCCCCCCACATGGGGGGTACAGGAGGGCTTGCCCCCCTGCTTATAGTTGAAGTGTAATATGGTTTGTTTTTTTTATTTGTTTCTGTATGTAGTTGTGCTGGAATATAGTACATGCTGATTTCCTATGTGTTTTCAGTGTTATGGGATTCAGTGTTTTGAATTTTCAAGATTTTGGTCTCAGTGTTCTGAATTTCAATGTTATGGGCTTTCAGTGTTCTAAAGTGAATCGAGATATATATATATATATATATATATATATATATATATATATATATATATATATCTTGTACTGGTTTAACAGGAAGCTTTAGTGATCAAAACACCAAACGTGCAGGAATGACCTCCAGTTCACTGACTGGCTGTCACCCTTACAGCTAGCTGACAGGTTAAGTTGGTCAACGAGTAGGCTATTAATTCAACAGAGGGGGAAGATGATGTTCAGCAGGTGTGAGCCAGAGAAAGATATGGAGAAAAAAATCACCCTTCAAGAACAAGAAGCAACTTTTTCGACATAGCAGAGTTGGTTAAAAAAGTACCCATTTAAACAAGTGTATGTGTCTTCACATATGTGCTTATCGAAACAAAAAATGAGTTGTCATGCCTCAGTATTGATGTGTGGTAAGACACCATGTGGGACTGTTCCTTGCAATACTGAAGACATCACTTGTCCTAAGAATGGATACAGCCCAGGTAGGAGCAGCAAAGATGGTGCTTGGTCTTCAGTGCAAGCTGTCTTAAGTGCAGTACAGCATAATATGTGCTGTTGAGAAAATGTCCAGGCAGGTTGTTTGTCTTTTCGGCTTTTCCCGGTTAGGGGTCACCACAGTGGAATGCCGATCCGCTAATGATTGGCAGTAGACTTTTTATGGTGCCGAGTTGCCAGCCCGACGACCAACCTTCAGCGAAGGCACGCCCATTCACGCATGTCTTTCAGAGGCCACTCGACCACAGGGAGGACATGCAAACTCCACACAGAAGGCGCTCCAGCCGAGAATCGAACAGGAGAACCTCTTGCTGTGAGGCAACAATGGGTAGTGGTTAGAAAAAAATGTTTGCTTGACAAGATGACTTTACTACAAGGTATTAGGCTTGTGTGTGTGTGTGTGTGTAATATATATATATATATATATATATATATATATATATATATATATGTATATATATATATGTATACACACACACACACACACACAGAAAGGGTGGTAGATAATTGAGGCACCCTTCTTGTTAAGGTGAATGGATAGGAAATAGTGATAGAATTTAAGATTGCACAGAACTGACATACTTAAGTTGGGTAGAAGTGAAAAGAAATAAGCTGTTGGTTATGTAGCATCTACAGCCTATGTGGAACATTTAGGAAATCGCCCGACTAGGTGGGCCAGTGGTAGTACTTTTTCATTAAAAAGATATTTTTATTTACTTTGGATGATGACCTTTCCCCTTGCATCCCAGTGTTCTAGGTTTTTTTTTTTGTGACCTAATACTGAGAAGGGTCCTCAGTTTAATCTGTACGTTGAAGATGAATGGGGCTTGACTTTTGTTCTTGGTGCAATAGCTTTAATTTTTTGATCATTTTATCCCCCAAATCCTTGATTTGTGCATTCTTTAAAAAAGAAAAAAAAAAGACCTAATGACACTGTTTCTTGTCTTCCATGTCAGGCACTGAAGTTACAAAGGAGTTCCCACTCATTGACCAAATACATGAATAGAGAGTAGTTTACAACCTGTCGAGTTTCTTGCTCTCAACTCATTTGTGCCGTTTGTATGAATGGCACTGTTAATGCTTAGATAAACTAACATGTATATACACGGACATATTAAATGTGTGTTCATATCTTCTTAAAATTGGAAAAGTAATTTTTATTTGTCACCAGTTTACTGGAATTTATACAGGTGATGTTCATAGTGTTGCACTGTTGCAGTCATTACACTTGGGTTATCCTGCTGGCAGGCTAGCCGCAGTCAGCCTGAATTCCAAAGTCCTGGTTTGGCGTCGGTTGCTGTCACCTCTTCCCTGATGTCAGAGCCCCAGGGGTATAAAAGATGCAGCCGACGCCATTTTCTTCATTCTTTCTTGCTGTGCGGTGCTGGAAGCAAAAGCAGTTCGCAAGTGCTGGTCGGCCGACTCCTGAGATTTTCGAAATTGAATTTCAGATCCAAAGTCTTCTATAAAGCTAAGTACCCAGTTGGGAAAACTTTTTTCTTGCTCCAGACTGATGTCAGAAAAAGTTAATAATTGTATTTCTTGTGGGAAGCAAATACCTCATAAGGATTTTCATTCTTACTGTATACCTTGCCTAGGCCCTGACCACGACATTGCTAGTTGTCAGTTTTGTGCTAGATTTAACCAACACACTATTAAGCGTCGGTACGGTTTTGCTTTTCATTACTTTGGCCGAAGGTTTAACTATATAATGCCGTTGGAACAACTGATGACTGGAATTCTTAAAAAGCGCAAGGAGAAAGAAAAAGACAGGCATCTGAGGTCCAAAACTGACGACAAAGCCTCTTCTAGGCCAGTCGCCGGTGCTCAGTGAGGCGCTTTCGCAGCCCCTGACACCCGCTACCTCAGAGCCACAGGCCACCTCCGACTCCCACGTGGAGACAACTAGGCCTCTGGATACTCATGGTATTGGACCTTCGGAAACTATTCCCTCAGATGGGTCCAGAGCCACTGGGCAGGCATCGGCTTCTGAGGGTGTTTTCAGACCTACACAGCTTTATATCAAGCCTACTTCGGCATCCAAGACAAAGTCTAAAACAGTTTTAAAGACAAGGAAACCAGTACAGTATTCTCCAGTGCAGACTTCTATGCCTAAGAAATAGATGCTCAAAATGGCCAAAGACCTAATTACTTTGATCAGGGGTTCCCATCCCCCTCCTGATAAGAGGTCTAGGCAAGATACTGAATATGATTCCTCTGATCAGGTTTCCATTTCCTCTGACTCCTTTTTGGAACAGGGATATTCTGTTCCTCCCTTTGAGGATTCTGATGCTGAAGTATCTATTCCTTTAGCTTCTCCTCCTGAGGATTACTCATTTGGGGAAACCCTGCATACCATGAGGGAGCATTTCCACTGGGAGAGCCAGGATTATTCAGATTCTAAGAAGAGGCTTAGAGACTTTCTTCTACTATCTCAGCACAGACCTCTTGCAATTCCACCTGTTCTAGACATTGTAGATGATGTATTTTCAGAGTCCGGCCTGTCCCCTGACTCTCTACCTCTTGCACCTGTTAAGCCGGACAGATACTACAGGGTTCCAGATTCTCATAAATTTCTATATAAAAACCCTGCTGTTGACCCAGAAACTATCTCTCAGGGTCCCAAAGGGGTTAAGGCTGCTAATGCTAAAAACCCTGTCCCCTTAGATCGAGATTCTAGGGCACTGGACAGATGGGGGAAAAAAGTCTACACTTCTGCTACCTTGACTGTAAGGGCTTTAAATTGTCAGTTTCATATGCTCAAATATCAGCAATACTTAATGTCTTTGTTAAAACAGAAAATGTTGACAAATTCTGAATGTTCTGAGAACAAATAATTGCAGGATTTATTGCATGCAGCTGAACAAGTGGGAAAACCTACTTTGCAATGTGGTTATGATTCATTAGAGGACTCTTGCAGGGTTGCTGTAACAGGTTCTGTTATTAGAAGGCATGCTTGGTTAAAGGAGCAGACTCTGCCTGATAATGTTAAAGCAAAATTATTGGATGCTCCATTACAGCATGATACTTTGTTTGGTGTTAAGGCAGAAGAGGTGTTGAAGAAAATGGAAGATAAAGCTAAATCTATGTAGACCGTGAAGGATTTCTTACAGGTACAGCTACCCAGATTTAGCAGGAACTGGCCTTCTAAGAATTGGTCCTTTCCCGTGTCAGACAGGCCACAAAGAGGCCGATACAGACGCCCTAGAGGCAGGCAACAGCCCCAGGGCTCATACAGGCCCAAACAATGGGGTGTTTCCACCTCCAAAAGCGGAGACCACCAATCACAGCCATATAGGAAACAGGCCCAATGACTTCCCTCTGCCAATGCCAAGCATTTCTCTCTTGGCAACACCCTTAGGGGGAAAGCTAGCACTTTTTTCACAAAATTGGCACACGATCACACAGGACAAATAGGTCCTAAACATAGTCTCTCAGGGCTACAGGTTCCACTTTCACACCCTTCCAAAGGCAAAAGGTATGCCAGACCTGCCACACAATCAATGGGCAGAGGCACAAAAACAAGTAACATCTGTCATGGACATGAAGGCCATTCAGCCAGTGCCACAACAGGAGCAGGGACAAGGATTTTACTCGAGACTTTTCTTAGTACCAAGAAAGGACAAAGCATGGAGACCAATTCTGGACCTGTCTATTCTAAATACTTTTTTGGACGTACCAAAATTCAAAATGTTGACTCTGCAACAGCTTCTGCCCATGCTGGGAAAGAAGCCTTGGCTTGTAACTTTGGACCTCAAAGAGGCATACCTGCATGTCCCAATCAGACAATCTTGCAGAAGATACCTCAGATTCATAACTGGCTCAATGCAGTACCAATTCTCTGCACTGCCCTTTGGCTTATCTACTGCACCCAGAGTCTTCACAAAATGCCTGGCACCAGTAATTGCATTTTGCAGACAAAGAGGAATACAAATATATCCCTACTTGGACGACTGCCTTATTCAAGCAGAGACCAAAGACATCCTACTAAAGCATCTGGCGCTTGTAAAAAGATTATAATTTGCCTAGGGTACACAGTAAATGAAAAGAAATCAAAACTAGTACCCTCTCAAGAGATAATATTCCTGGGTGCAAGCTTAAATACAACTGCCCAGATGGCTTATCTCACGCCAGACAAACAAAGACAACTGACTTCTTACTTCAAAAGCATGGCAACAAAGACCCAGTTATCTGCAAGAAACATTCTGCAGGCTCTGGGCTACATGGCCTCCTGCATTCTGCTAATTCCATATGCAAGTCCGCATATGAGGAAACTACAATGGTATCTAAAATGTGTTTGGACTCAACATTGCCACAGCCTGGAATCATTAATTTCATTCATTCCCTGCCTGCAACAGGAGTTTCGATGGTGGGCACAGGCCTGTCACCACAACAAAGGACAGCCATTTACCCATAGCCAGGCAAACACTAACAATAGATGTGTCAGATTATGCCTGGGGGGCCCACATGGCAGGAAAATGTATTCAGGGCACATGGCCCCCAAGCCAAAGGCATCTTCTTATCAATCAAAAAGAGATGCTAGCTGTACAAAATGCCCTAACAGCCTTCAAGGACCTACTTCATCGAGGACAGCTGCTGATAAAGATGGACAACACCACAGTTATGTGGTACATAAACAAGCAGGGGGGCATGCATTCCTACCCCCTCTGCAAACAAGCCATGATTTTGTGGAACATAGCATTGACCTACCAAGTACACCTGCCAGCACAATTCCTGCCAGGAAAAACAAATGCTGTGGCAGACTAACTAAGCAGAAACCTCATGGATCCTCACGAGTGGAAACTAGATCCACAAATCTTCAGCATGATAACAAGGAAATGGGGATGACTAGACATAGATTGTTTTGCCTCCCCTCACAACTGCCAACTTCAGAGATTTTGCACAAGGACTTATTACAAACAAGCATGGAAAGTGGATATCTTGCCATTCAGCTGGAACAGCCTTACAGTATATGCCTTTCCTCCACTGCCTCTCCTCCCAAAGGTCAGACAAGATAAGCCACAAAATGATACTAATTGCCCCAGATTGGCCACACCATCACTGGTACCCAGTCCTAAGGAGCTTGTCTCAAGGCCCAGCCTGGACATTGCCTCAAATTCCTCATTTGCTGACCCAACAAAACAATCAGATGATGCACAACCAACTCAGAACCCTAAATCTAGCTGCATGGCAGATAGTGTGACCATTCAGAATACACCTCTCTCTAAAGCGGTTATGGATGTTATTTTGGAGGCCAGGAGACCCAGCACCAGGAAATCTTATGCAGAAAAATGGAAGAGATTCTGTGCTTGGAACCAGGCGCATGGAATTGACACGCTTGTACCAGATATTCCTCAGATTTTACAATATCTGACTGAGATGCTGGACAAAGGCCTATCCTCCTCATCAAATAAGATCCATGCCTCTGCCATTTCAGCTCATTACAGTACAGAACCACCATTTTTTCTCATCCATTGCTTAGGCAGTTCCTCAGGGGGGCCAAAGCACAAGACCTCCAAGGAGAGCACCAATACCTGCATGGGACCTCAATTTTGTCTTGGAAAAACTCACACTGCCTCCTTTTGAGCCAGCCAATACAGCTGATATTAAATTCTTCTCATGGAAAACAGCTCTGCTCCTAGCAATAACTTCAGCAAGAAGAGCCTCAGAGATACAGGCTTTAATGGCTGTGGAACCTTTTATTATCTTCCATCCAGACAGGGTTTCTCTAAGGACAAACCCAACATTTATGCCTAAGGTAGTGTCCAGTGTGGCTCTTAACCAAACCATTCATTTGCCTACTTTTTATCCAAACCCACAGAATAAAGGGGAGAGACTTCTGCATTCTTTGGATATACACAGACAGCTATGCTTCTCCTTGGACAAAACTAAAGTTTTCAGAAAGACTGAGCAGCTTTTAGTGGCATATGCTGCAGGATCACAAGGAAAGGCTATCTCAAAGCAGACTATTTCAAAATGGATAGGACACTGCATTCGTTTCTGCTATTCACAACATGGCAAATCAGTGCCTAAGGGCATTAGACCACATTCTACCAGGGCAGCAGACACCTCAGCAGCCTTCCTCAGAGGAGTACCAACAAAGGGTATTTTGGAGGCTGCAACTTGGACTTCAGTGCACACTTTTACCAAGCACTACCACTTACCTCTTTACTCTTAATCCAGAGCAGGCTTTGCCACTGCAGTTCTGCAGGGCTTTATAGCCACTCCTAATGCTATTTAGACCCAGCCGCCCTACCTCAGCTTTGGGATTCAACCCAAGTGTAATGACTGCAACAGTGAAACACAATGAACATGGTACAGTTGTGTACGTACCATAAATGTAGATGTTCGAGTGTATTCACTGTTGCAGTCCAGGTTACCCACCCACCATACCCCCTTCTTTGCTGGGACTTCTCTGTACTTCTCTATCCTATACAACCTATGTGGTGAATTTGCTTGAAGATGAAGGTTTTGTGTATGTTAGTGCATGCTTTTATTAGCAATGTTTTTATAGCCTACCCTTTTGGGGGCACCTGACATCTGGGGCAAGAAAAACTGAAGAAAATGGCGTAGGCTGCATCTTTTATACCCCTGGCGCTCTGATGTCAGGGAAGAGGCGACAGCAGCAGACGTCGGACCAGGACTTTGGAATTCAGGCCGACTGCGGGTAGCCTGCTAGCAGGATAACCCAAGTGTAATGACCCTTATGAGGATTCTGAGGCTGAAGATTCCATTCCCTCGGCTTCTCCCCCTGAAGACTACTCCTTTGGGGAAACTTTGCATACCATGAGGGAACATTTTCACTGGGAAGGCCAGGATTACTCAGATTCTAAGAAAAGGCTCCTTGAGTTCCTTTTACTACCCCAGCACAGACCTCTTGCTATCCCTCCTGTTTTAGATATTGTTCATAGGTTCATACTAGGCTATCTGCCCTAGGGCATTTATAAGCCTAGCCAGAATGTGTTTGGCTTTCGCCACCCTTTTTAAATTTATTTTGCTATGCCCTTTTTTGAGGTTAGTATACTGTGCCTCTGTCTAACAGTGACACAGAAGTGATACCCGGGGTAAACTTACGATCTCCCATCCACTCATCAAGATTCCTCTTGAAGAGAGTCAGTGAGGGACTCTGCCTAACTAGGACTGGGATTTTATTCCAGAGTGAAGGGAGCCTCTGGGTTATGAATCTGTCCCTCATGCATGTCCTATTTATTTCAGTGCTGAGGTTCAAGTCTCTCGAGCGCGTAGCTCGATGGGATTTGGATTTTCTGAGGTGCAGCATGTCCATTAATTCCGAGTTTGACATGGCTTTATACGTCAGGCACAGATCGCCTCTGAACAGGCAGTATGCCACTGAGTAGAGCTGGAGTTTCTTTAACCGGGCAGCATATGGCATCTGTTTGAGCCCTTTGATCCTCTTGGTGAGGTACTTTTGGGGTCTTTCCAGTTGCTGCAGGTGTCTGGTAAGGTACATCCCAAAAGGGGCATTGTACTCAATTATGGGCCTGATGAGGGATGAGTAAAGAGGCACGATGACCTCCCTGATCTAGATGTGAATCCCTTCATGATTAGGTGGGCTATATAAAATGTTTTTCTAACCACTTTGGCCACGTGGTTGTCAAATGAGAGATTGCTATCAACTTGGGTCCCCAGGTCCCTAATTACTTCTTCTGTACTTAATGGATTACCACCTATGTGGTAATTTGTGGCACTGTTTTTGCCAAAGGGATGACTATACACTTTTTTGGCATTTAGCTTGAGGCCATGGCTCTGGCACCAGTTGTCTGTTTCTATGAGGCCCTTTTGGAGGATGCTTGTGTTGGCTGGAGAGTCTATTATGGTGCCCAGTTTGCAGTCATCTGCGAACTTGGTCAGCCACAGTCCTTCCATGTTGGCCTGTACCTCCGAGAAATATATACCGAACAAGAGAGGTCCCAGGACTGAGCCTTGTGGGACACCACTTGTAACTGGTTTGGAGTCTGACATGGCTCCAGCAATTCTAAACATGTGGGTTCTGTCCTTGAGCCAGTTTGCAATCCATCTAGTGACATAGGGGTTTATATTTAAGCTGGTGAGCTTATCTATAATGCCCAAGTGGGGTATTGTATCGAAGGCTTTTGCGAGGTCCACCTTCCCCTCGTCAATGGCCTTCGTGACTGTTTCAAAGAAATCAGCCAGGTTTAAGAGGCAGGATCTGCCCTTAACAAAGCCGAACTGGGTAGGATCCAGTGTCTGTAGGTCCCCAATATCTTTATTTATGAGGTCCATGATGATCCTTTCCATAGCTTTGCAGACCAAGCTAGTCAGGCTTATGGGGTGATAGTTTCCAGGATCCGTTGAGGCACCACCTTTATGGAGAGGGACCACTGCTGCTGTACGCCACTCTTTGGGCACATATCCTGTAGTAAGGCTGAGATTGAACAGTAGTTTTATGTTTGGGTTTAGCTCTTCTTGGAGTTCATGTAGGGCGCAGCCCGGGACACCGTCTGGTCCCATTGATGCTGTGTTTTTGCTTTGGAGAGCGGCCCTTACCTGAGCATCTGAGATGTCAGGGGGGCAACACTCTGCTGGGATAGATATTTGCCCTTTTGGTGGGGAGGGGGAGAAGTTTGCGCTGAACCTGTCAGCTAGGATGTTGGCAATGTCTGTGGGTTCAGTGTATTTTTTGTCATTTTGGACTAATTCTGAGCATATCTGGGAATTACCACCCAGGTTCCTAACATAACTAAATAAAGCCTTGTGATTATCCTTAGTGTCCTGTGCAATTTTTCTCGAAGCTGGCCTTAGACAATTTTATGAGTGCCCATAGTTTTTGCTAATACTGATCAGTGATGCCTTCCCTTTTGGGATTTTGCTCTATCATTTAGTAGCTTCCTCCTTCTATTGTATAGTTTGTTTATGGCTGGGGTCCACCAGACAGGACGTCTGCCTTTGGAGGATTGGGTCTTGGTTTTATTTGGGATCGCATGATCCATGCATTCCTGAAGGTGTTCATAGAATGCATTTATAAAGGATTCTGCGGTCTGGGCGTATTTTCCACAGGCTGGGGGCTTTGAAGGATTCCACCTCGGTTTTGAGGAGTGTGAAATTTGCTTTAGAGAAGTTTTTCACTGTGGTTTTCTGGGCAGGGGGTGGGGTCGGGATGTGAATATCCAGTGAGATTAGTTTATGGTCTGATCTTACCAGTGAGGGATACACTTCTGGTCTGGAGCATAGAGTCCCCATGTTGGTGATGATCAGGTCCAGTATGTTTTCCCCTCTTGTGGGAGTGGTAACAAGTTGTTCCATAGCATTTGAGTTTATAAATTCTAGGAACCTTTGGGCTAGGGTGTTGGAGCTAGAGTAATGCTCCCAGTCTATGTTTGGGTAGTTGAAGTTGTGGATGATGTTTACTTGGAATCTAGTTTAAATCCAGACTCTCTACCTCCTGCTCCAGCCAAACCAGATAGATACTACAGAGTACCTGACTCTCACAAATTCCTTTATAAAAGCCCTGTAGCTGACCCAGAAACAATTTCCCAGGGTCCTAAGGGAGCAAAAGCTTCTATGGCTAAAAATCCTGTGCCCTCTGAAAGGGATTCCAGAGCCTTAGATGGGGAAAGAAAATTTACACCTCAGCAACTCTGGCTATGAGAGCATTAAATTGCCAGTTTCACATGTGAAATATCAACAATTCCTGATGTCGCAGTTAAAACAAAAAATGAGCACACATTCAGAACAGCCTGAATTCAAGGAAATGCAGGATCTGTTGCATGCAGCAGAACAGGTGGGCAAACATATCTTGCGATGTGGATTTGATTCATTGGAAGCTTCCTGTAGAACAGCTGTTACTGGCTCTGTCATACGTAGACATACTTGGTTAAAAGAACAAACCCTCCCTGACCATGTTAAAGCAAAATTATTGGATGCACCTTTACAGCAGGATGTATTATTTGGTGTCAAAGCAGAAGAGGTTTTAAAGAAAATGGAGAATAAGGCAAAGTCTATGCAAACGGTCAAGGATTTTTTGCAGGTACAACCCCCTCGTTTCAGCAGAAATTGGCCAACAAAAAACTGGTCCTTTCCAGCTTCAGACAGATCACAGAGGGAGGGGCAAATACAGATGCCCAAGGGGCAGAGGCCAGTCACAGGGCCCTTACAAACCTCGCCAATGGGGTTCTGCTACCCAGAAAGGAGGAGAAGACAGGCCCCAGGCTAGCAGAAGACAAACACAATGACTCTATCCTCAAACTACCAAGCAAATCTCTCCTGCCAACCCCCTTGGGGGGAAAAGTAGCATTTTTTGCAGACAACTGGCACATCATCACAAAAGTCAAATGGGTTCTAAACATTGTCTCCCAAGGTTACAGATTCCACTTTCATACCTTACCAAGGATCATAGGAATGCCAAACCTGCCACCAAATCAATGGGCAGAGGCACAAAAACAAATTATAGCTCTCAGGGTTTGTTTGCCTTGCAAACACAAGGTGCAGGCAGTTAGCCTAGTACTAACCTATGAACCTATGAACCTATGAGCATGAAAGCCATTCAACAGGTACCTGCACAGGAACAAGGTCAAGGTTTTTACTCGAGACTCTTCCTAGTCCCAAGAAAGGACAAAGCATGGAGACCCATTCTTAAGCTTTCAATTCTGAACACCTATCTGCAAGTACCAAAATTCAAGATGCTAACACTACAGCAGCTTCTTCCCATGCTGAGCAAGAGTGCTTGGCTAGTCACTTTGGACCTCAAGGAGGCATACCTGCATGTCCCTATCAGACAAAATTGCAGAAGATACCTCCGCTTCATTGCAGGTTCAATGCATTATCAATTCTCTGCACTGCCCTTTGGCTTATCTACTGCGCCCAGGGTCTTCACAAAATGCCTGGCACCAGTAATTGCATACTGCAGACAAAGAGAAATTCAAATATACCCATACCTGGACGACTGCCTTATTCAAGCAGAAAGTAAGGACATTCTTTTAAAGCATCTGGCATTTGTCAAACACCTTCTAAGTTGCCTAGGGTACACAGTAAACGAAAAGAAATCAAAACTAGTCCCCTCACAAAACATAATATTCCTGGGTGCCAGCTTGAATACAATGGTCCAGATTGCCTTCCTCACGCCAGACAAGCAATGACAGCTTTTTCAATATTTCAAAATAATGGCAACAAAGACCCAACTCCCTGCAAGAAAAATTCTGCAGGCCTTGGGATTCATGGCATCTTGCATTCTTCTAATACCATTTGCAAAACTGCATATGAGGAAATTACAATGGTACATGAAAAGTGTATGGACTCGGCACAGCCACAGCTTGGAGACAGTGATACCACTCATTCCCTGACTTCAACAGGAATTTCTGTGGTGGGCACAGGCATGTCACCTCAACAAGGGTCAGCCTTCACCTTACCCACAGCCAGGCAAACTATGACAACAGTTGCATCGGACTATGCCTGGGGAGCACACATGGCAGGGCAGTGCATTCAGGGCAAATGGACTACAGATCAGAGACACCTGCATATCAATCAAAAAGAAATGCTAGCAATGCAGAATGCCCTAACAGCTTTCAAGGACCTTCTACACCCAGGACAACTACTAATAAAGACGGACAATACCACAGTTATGTGGTACATAAACAAGCAAGGGGGCACACATTCCTACCCTCTATGCAGGCAAGCAGTGACCTTGTGGAACACTGCACTCTCTTACCAGGTTCAATTACAAGCACAATTCCTGCCAGGCAAGAACAACACATTGGCAGACGACCTAAGCAGAAACATCATGGATCCCCACGAATGGAAACTAGATCCACAAGTATTTGCAGTGATAGTTCAAAGATGGGGACGCCCAGACATAGATCTGTTTGCAAGCCCCTACAGCCACCAACTTCAAAAATTTTGCACAAGGACCTTCCATCCACTAGCTTGGAAAGTGGACACCCTCTCATTCAGTTGGAAAACATTAACAGTTTACGCCTTCGCTCCACTGCCTTTTCTAGCAAAGGTGTACTGCTGAACGTCAGATTAGAGAGGCCACAAATGATACTTGTTGCACCAGACTGGTCACGCCAACATTGGTATCCAATTTTAAGGAATATGGCCCACGGCCCACCATGGATTTTGCCACAAATTCCTCACCTGCTCACCCAGCGAGACCATCAGATTCTACACAGCCAGCTCAAGACTTTAAACCTGGCTGCATGGAAAATTACCTAAACAACCAACCAACACCTTTATCCAAAGCTGTTATGGATGTCATTCTGGAGGCCAGGAGGCCCAGCACCAGGAAAACCTATTCAGACAAATGGAAAAGATTTTGCGCCTGCAACTAGGCTAAAGGCCTAAACCCCCTTGATCCAAACATCCCTCAGATTCTACAATATTTGACTGAGATGTTACAAAAAGGACTTTCCTTTTCATCTATTAAGATCCATGCCTCAGTAATTTCAGCACATTACAGCACGGATCCTCCTTTGTTTTCATATCCACTTCTAAGACGGTTCCTCAGAGGGGCCAAAAATTTAAGACCACCAAGTAGAGCTCCAACACCTACTTGGGATCTCAACTTTATACTGGAAAAGCTTACACTGCCGCCCTTTGAACCAGCTTTTTCAGCTGATTTAAAATTTCTTTCATGGAAAACTGCCCAACTACTAGCAATAACCTCAGCTAGAAGAGTCTCAGAGCTACAGGCAGTAATGGCAGTGGAACCTTTCATCATTTTTCATCAAGACAGAGTCTCTACGAACTAATCCTTCCTTTATGCCAAAGGTGGTATCCAGTTTGGCCCTAAACCAAACCATTCACTTGCCCACCTTCTTCCCAAATCCCCAGAACAAAGGAGAAAGACTCCTGCACTCTTTGGACATTCACAGGCAATTACGTTACTACTTGGATAAAACTAAGGCTTTCAGAAAAACTGACCAGCTTTTTGTAGCCTATGCTACAGGATCACAAGGAAAAGCTATCTCAAAACAGACCATTTCAAAATGGATAGGACATTGCATACGTTTCTGCTACACACATCATGGGAAACCAGTACCTGCTAACATTAGGTCCCACTCCACCAGGGCTACAGCTACATCAGCAGCTTTTCTCAGGGGAGTGCCAACCAAGGACATTCTGGAAGCTGCTACTTGGAGTTCAGTGCACACCTTCACCAAACACTGTCATTTGCCTCTATACTCTAAGACTAGAGCTGGTTTTGCCACTGCAGTTTTGCAGGGCCTACTAGCTTCTTCTAACCCTGTTTGATTCCACCTCCCATCCTTAGCTTTGGGATTCAACCCAAATGTGATGACTGCAGCAGGGTAACACGATGAACATAGTACAGTTTTGTACCTACCATAAATGTAGATGTTCGAGTGTTCACCCTGCTGCAGTCCAGGTTACCCTCCCTCCATCCCCTCTGAACTAGCTGAATTTATCTCTACTACTTCTTCCTATACTACTTCTGTGATGTATTTGCTTGTGCCTAAGGGTTTTGTTTGATTTTTTACATAACCATATATATTTATTTTGCCTACCTATTGGGGACACCTAACATCTGGGGCAAGAAAAACTGAAGAAAATGGCGTTGGATGCCTCTTAAATACCCCTGCCGCACTGAAGTCAGGGAAGAAGCGACAGCAACAGATGCCGGACCAAGACATTGGAATTCGGGCTGACTGCGGGACCACCTGACGGCAGGATAACCCAAGTGTAATGACTGCAGCAGGGTGAACACTCTAACATCTACATTTATGGTAGGTACAAAACTGTACTTTTCCATTTCTTCTGATTCCTCTTCTGATCAGGAATGCCCCCCCCCCCCCCAAATGAGGATTCTGATGCTGAAGAATCTATACCTTCAGCTTCTCCTCCAGAGGACTATTCTTTTGGGGAAACCTTGCATACCATGAGGTAGCATTTCCACTGGAAGAGCCAAGATTTTTCAGAATCTTAAAAGAGGCTCAGGGATTTCCTTTTACTACCTCAACACAGGCCTCTAGCCATTCCACCTGTGTTAGACATTGTAGATGTGTTTTCAGAGTCTAGTCTTACCCCTGACTCCTTACCCTCCCGCTCCTGTTAAGCCTGACAGATATTACAGGGTTCCTGACTCTCATAAATTCCTTTTTAAAAACCCTGCTGCAGACCCAGAAACTATTTCACAGGGGCCCCAAGGGAGTTAAGGCTTCCACTGCAAAAAACCCTACCCCCTCTGACAGAGATTCTAGGGCACAGGATAGATGGGGTAAAAAGGTATACACATCTGCTACCTTGGCTATAAGGGCCTTAAACTGTCAGTTTCATATACTCAAATATCAGCAACATGTCATGGCATTGCTTAAACAGAAAATGTTATTAAACTCTGAATGTGCAGAAAACAAGGAAATGCAGGATTTATTGCATGCATCTGAACAAGTTGGAAAGCATACTTTGCAATATGATTTTGATTCTTTGGAGGCCTCCTGCAGGGCCACAGTTATGGGTTCTGTAATTAGGAGGCAGGCTTGGTTAAAGGAACAAAATCTGCCTGATCATGTAAAATTTAAATTATTAGATGCACCTTTACAGCATAATACTTTATTTGGTGTTAAGGCAGAAGAGGTGTTAAAGAAAATGGAGGAGAAAGCTAAATCTATGCAAACGGTCAAAGATTTTTTACAAGTACAGCCACCTAGGTTTAGTAGACACTGGCCAACAAAGAATTGGTCATTTCCTGTGTCAGACAGACCTCAAAGGGGCAGATCCAGACGCCCTAGAGGCAGATCCCAGGCGCAAGGTTCATACAAGTCAAAGCAATGGGGTGCTTCTACCTCCAAAGTTGGAGAAGACAAATCACAACCATACAGGAAATGGTCCCAATGACTTCCCCCTGCCTGCACCAAGCACTTATCTCCTGGCAGCACCCTTAGGGGGAAAATTAGCACTTTTTTTCTCAAATTGGCACATCATAACCCAGGACAAATGGGTCCTAAATATCGTGTCACAAGGGTACAAGTTCTATTTCCATGCCCTGCCAAAGGCAAACGGCTGGCCAGATCTGCCAAAAAATCAATGGGCAGAGGCACAAAAACAAGTCTCATCCCTCATGGACATGGGGGCCATTCAACAAGTACCAGAGCAAGAGCAGGGGCAAGGAGTTTACTCAAGGCTGTTCTTGGTACCCAGAAAGGACAAGGCCTGGAGGCCAATACTGGACCTATCTATTCTGAACACATTCCTGGATATACCAAAATTCAAGATGTTGTCTTTGCAGCAGCTTCTGCCCATGCTGGGCAAGAACGCTTGGCTTGTGACTTTAGACCTAAAAGAGGCATACCTGCATGTCCCAATCAGACAAATATGCAGACGATACCTCCGATTCAAGGCTGGCTCAATGCATTACCAATTCTCTGCTCTGCCCTTTGGCTTATCTACTACGCCCAGGGTCTTTACAAAGTGCCTGGCACCAGTAATTGCATTCTGCAGACAGAGGAATACAAATATATCCTTATTTGGATGACTTTTTAATTCAAGCAGAGAACAAGGACATTCTTCTACAGCATCTGGCATTTGTATAAAGACTTCTAACATGTCTAGGGTACACAGTCAATGAAAAGAAATCAAAACTAGTACCCTCTCAAGAGATAATATTCCTGGGTGCAAGCTTAAATACAACTGCCCAGATGGCTTATCTCACGCCGGACAAGCAAAGGCAACTGACTACCTATTTCAAAATGTTGGTAACAAAGGCCCAGTTATCTGCAAGAAAAATTCTGCAGGCTTTGGGCTTCATGGCATCATGCATCCTACTAATTCCATATGCCAGACTGCATATAAGGAAACTACAATTGTATCTAAAAAGTGTTTGGACTCAACATTGCCACAGCCTGGAAACTATGATTACCCTCATTCCCTGCCTACAACAGGAGTTTTCGATGGTGGGCACAGGCCTGTCACCAAAATAAGGGACAACCATTCACACTACCCCCAGCCAGGCAGACACTAACAAAGGATGCATCAGATTATGCCGGGGGCCAAATGGCAGGAAGATGCATTCAGGGCACATGGGCCTCAAACCAAATGCATGTACATATCAATCAAAAAGAGATGCTAGCTGTTCAAAATGCCCTGACAGCCTTCGAGGACCTACTTCATCCAGGACAACTACTGATAGACAACACCACAGTCATGTGGTATATAAACAAGCAGGGGGGCACACATTCTTACCCCCATTGCAGACGAGCCATGACCTTGTTGGACACAGCATTGATTCGCCAAGTACATGTGCAGGCACAATTCCTGCCAGGAAGGAAAAATACTCTGGCAGACGAACTAAGCAGAAACCTCATGGATCCCCATGAGTGGCAGCTGAATCCACAAGTCCTCAGCATGATAACAAGGAAATGGGGATGCCCGGACATAGATCTATTTGCCTCCCCTCACAACTACCAAATAAAAAGATTCTGCACAAGGATTTATCACAGACAAGCATGGAAAGTGGACACCCTATCTTTCATCTGGCAAAACCTATCAGTATATGCCTTTCCCTCACTGCCTCTCCTACCCAAGGTACTCCTAGAGGTCAGACATGAGAAGCCAAAGATGATACTAATTGCCCCAGGCTGGCCCCGCCAGTACTGGTATCCAATACTGAGGAACTTGTCTCAATGCCCAGCTTGGACCTTACCTCAAATACCTCATCTACTTTCCCAGCAAAACAATCAGATCCTGCACAGCTAACTCAGGACTTTAAACCTGGCAGCATGGCGGATAATATAGTCATACAAAACACTCCTCTCTGTAAAGCTGTGATGGATGTCATTTTGGAAGCCAGAAGGCCTAGTACTAGAAAATCTTACACTGGAAAATGGAAGATATTCTGTGCTTGGAACCAGGCACTAGGGACAAATACAGCTGTGCCAAACATTCTTCAGATTTTACAATACTTAACTGAGATGCTGGACAAAGGCCTATTTTTTTCATCTATTAAAATCCACGCCTCTGCCATTTCAGCTCACTACAGTACAGAGCCACCAATCTTTTCACATCTCTTATTAAAGCAGTACCTCAGAGGGGCCAAAAATTTAAGGCCTCCAAGGAGATCACCGATGCCTGCATGGGACCTCAACTACGTCTTGGAAAAACTCACCCTGCCTCCTTTTGAGCCAGCTGCTACTGCTTATACAAAGTTTTTATCTTGGAAAACAAGTCTGCTCCTAGCAATAACCTCTGCAAGACGAGTTTCAGAGCTACAGGCACTCATGGCTGTGGAACATTTTATCATTTTTTATCCAGATAGGGTTTCTCTGAGGACAAACCCAACATTTATGCCTAAAGTGGTGTCCAGTGTGGCTCTTAACCAAACTATTCATCTGCCAACCTTTTATCCAAATCCCCAGAACTAGGGGGAAAGAATTTTACATTCTTTGGACGTACACAGACAGCTTAGATTCTACTTGGACAGATCCAAAGGTTTCAGAAAGACAGAGCAATTACTAGTGGCATATGCTGCAGGATCACAAGGAAAGGCCGTCTCAAAGCAGACTATTTCAAAGTGGATAGGCCACTGCATTCATTTCTGCTACTTACACCATGGCAAGCCAGTGCCCAAGGACATTAGGCCACATTCAACCAGAGCTGCAGCCACTTCAGCAGCCTTTCTCAGGGGAGTACCAACCAAAGACATTTTAGAGGCTGCTACTTGGAGTTCAGTGCACACCTTTACAAAGCACTATCATCTACCACTCTACTCTAAATCCAGGGCAGGCTTTGCCACTGCAGTTCTGCAGGGCCTCATAGCCGCTCCTAACGCTGTTTAGCTCCAGCCTCCCATCCATAGCTTTTGGACTCTACCCAAATGTAATGACTGCAACAGTGAAACACGAAGAACATAGTACAGTTGTGTACACTTACCATAAATGTAGATGTTCGAGTGTATTCACTGTTGCAGTCCAGGTTACCCACCCACCATCCCCCTTTTTTCTTCTGATGAAACCTATCTTTCCTTCTCTGATTTATACAACCTATGTGGTGTATTTGCTGGTAGATGAAGGTAAAGTTTATATTGGTGCATATGTGTGTGTGTGTGTGTGTGTGTGTGTGTGTGTGTGTGTGTATATATATATATATATATATATATATATATATATATATAAAAATATAAATACATTTTGGCTACCCTTTTAGGGGGCACCAGACAAGACATCTGGGGCCGCATCTTTTATACCCCTGACAACCTGACGTCAGGGAAGGGGCGACAGCAGCTGACGCAGGACTTCAGGCCGACTGAGGGCAACCTGCCAGCAGGATTACCCAAATGTAATGACTGCAACAGTGAATACACTTGAACATCTACATTTATGGTAAGTTTACACAACTGTATTTTTCCAGTTGCAGTTTTGTAGAATGCAAAGATGTACAAACTAATTGTGATAGAAGCATCATTTTCCAGCTGTTCAAAAAAGAGTAAACAACATTGTTACCCCGTGGTCTTGGGATTCATAAGCAGAATCCCTTAAAGTATTTTTTCACTGACTTTCACTGTTAACACTGCTTATTTTATAATTTGCAGTTACTGATGATGAATGTAATTATGAAGATCGCAAAATAGAGACTATTCTGTGTGAAAATCCCACTTCAGTTTTGTAATCCTAAAAACAAAGTATTCGATAAAGTTCGAAGGGAGTATTGCAGTTCAATAAATATTTTCTAAAATGCTGCCTTTTTAAATTTAAAATGTATGTATTTTTAATGGGAATCTTTTCACTGTGATGACGTGTTTTCTTATTTATGCTGCATGTTCAGCTCCCTGACACTGATGTGATGTCCACCTCCACCACACACACGCACAGTAGATGTATAGGTTTATACCTTACGAAACAGTGTTGTTAATCTTTGTAAAAGTAAGATATGATTCACCAGCAAAATATATTTCATATCATTTGCAAGATACGTGTGTTGTCAAGAAGACTGAACTTGTGTACAAATGCAGTTAAGTGTTTTCTTTCTTGGTGAATTCATTGTTGCAACAAATCTGCATTGGTGTTTGACAATTCACTGTACTGAGGATATTGTTTTTCTTTCTGTATGTTATCACAATTCACAATACAAATAATTTACTTGGCTAAGTTGAGTTGTTTGTGATGTGTGCTAGTTTGAAAAAAATTCAGATATTCTAAATATTTACTGGAGAGTTACAGCAAGTTTGTTTACAAAGGGGATTTACCCACCCGACTCTCTCTCTCTCTCTCTCTCTCACACACACACACACACACACACACACACACACACACACACACACACAAACCAGTTGTGTAATAAACCAACTTGCCAGTGAAGAAAGCCGTCACATAGAGCATCTTTACAGACGGCAAGGCATGACCTTTTTGTCTTATGAAGTAACTCCTGCTCAAATCACTTTAACACCCTCGGAGAATAAGCAGAGTTGTCCTGCCAGCATCGGGATCCAGTTTCCGGTCGGAGCACAGCAAAGAAGTGCATAAATTAAAGTGCCTGTAACAGCATTTTAATACATGGCCATCCTCATGCTGATGCTTTTAGTGCCCGAAAGCTGACAACTCATAAGTAGCAGTGGATGAGGGGTGGGGCAGGGGTCGTAGATTTCAGTTATCACTTCAATTGGAATTGAAGTTCTGCCAGAACTGAGGCCTCAGGAAGTGGGAGTGTGCTCGTCTTCCAGCCCAGCCAGAGTGGGAGGGTTTAAAGCATGATGTGGATTAAAATAATAAACATCTGTCTGAAACAAAAACACTACTACTATAGGTTTGCAGAGAGCGGGAATGGTCTGAAAACTGAGATTTCCAAAAAGGAATTGCACAAATGCTAGTAGTAGTTACAGCACTCTTAGCAGATCTGTGGTCCCTTACAGTTTTGGAATCCCCTTAGATGAATGGAGTAAGGACTGGAAGGGAAAAAGGCTTGGTCATTGCTATAGCAACCCTTGGTCCTGCTTGAGACTGAAAGAAGCTCTTGTCCCGCATCATGAAGTTCCCTTTCCTTTTGTTTTAGAGTGGAGAAGACTTAGTTTCCTTTTTGTTTTTATAAAAATATGCTACAACCAGTAGCTAGTGTATCATTGCTGGGATTTAATGTTGCTTTGACGCAGACTTAAGAAAAAGATGCATTTGTTTTTTCCCTCCAAGCTGCCAAGACACTAGTATTTTGTAGACTATTTAGGACCAGACATTAAGCTTTGGGCCCTGTAAAATGGTAGAGTCTTTAGATCGTTGCTGAGTTGAACTGAAGACGGTCTTGAGCTGACTAAACAGAGAAAAATTTAAAAAAAGGAAACATGTCAACATTCTGGAACTGCTGATACTTCTACAGTTATGCTTTGAGAAACTGTTGCATACATGTTTGGTCATGGTACAGTGTAAACTTCCATGAAAAAGCTGTGCCAAGGGACATGTGTGTTTTGGACTGGCCAAAGAAACTGAATGTGCATCCGAACCAATCATTGTATTGGGCATTTGTCACTGACTCAGTCTTTTATTGGAAAGATGTAGGAAGCAAAGATCTGTTAACAATGATTGGTCTAAACTTCAGCTTGCAAGAGCTGCTTGGGAAATTTGAACAGGTACTGTGATGGTACACCTCAGTTACATGTACTCTGATAGCTGTTTCTAGTCTTGTTTCCAATTTCAGTGTGTTCCTCAGAAATGCCTTTTTAACAAGTCCAGGTAGAAACTCTTCAAAGTAGAAATGTGTAGTTTTCAACAGGTGTAATTCAGCTATACAAGATATGTTTGATTGTTTTACAATTTACTGTAATAAAATACTTTATATTTAAAACTGCTTTTTCTCATTATGGAAATTGGATAGCTAACTCGATTTTTATTTTCCATATTATGCTTCTTACTTCTACATATTTTGCTCTTGTATGCATATACTGTTTCATTGTGTACTGTGCTGATAGGGAGGGATTTGTCTTTATTTGCCATGTAAGTATGTGTATCACATGCCTACGTACCTTGAGTGCCATTTTACAGCATATTATGTAATAAGTGCCTGTTACCGTTCCAGAACAAATATGCTGATAGGACAGCCCATCCAGCATGCTCATTGTAAATCGAACATATACCAATAGAACTCCAGTGGCTGTGCTGTCTGTCTTAATATTTGAATGTACATCATAACTCCATCCTTCTAACCTGCTGTGTGGAGCAGACTATTACTTTAAGATTTATTTATTTTTTTTAATTAGTTTGAATTCTCCGCTTAGCAGTGCGGGGAAAGTAAACTAATGTGCCTCCTCCTATAGAAAAGGAAACATGCAATTTAGAAAACATCAGATTGTATAACGGCAGTAATCCACTCCAGTGTGCGGGTAATGCATGATCTACTCACAGCCTTCTTTGTTTGATCACTCTGGCTTTGCCCTTGTGATCAAACCAAGCCAGCCGTGGGTAAATCCTCTGTTACCCACACACAGGAGTAGAATATTGCTTAATTATGTAATGTGAAGTCCCTTCATCCAGTAAGTTAGAATACAGTTTACATTACTAAGTTGTGCTTACAGTGTTGGCATTTGATAGGCAACATTTGTAGTATCACATGGTAGGTCAGCTGGAGAAGAAAGAGAAATGCACAGACTCGCAGACACCCAGTTTATGCTCACTACTATAGTTGACTGCAGTGAGGTGCGTTTTTTGGTAAGAGAACATGCATTTACTTTTTTTTTTTGTTAATTCTTTGCTGTAGTGGTGTTTGTAGTTGAGAGTTTGCACAGGTCATGTTAAAATAGAGAATTAAATGAAGTAATAAAGATTGCAATTCAGAAAACTGTTTCCCTTACTCCAAGAAAATATAAAACCACTTTCTGCTTTAATGCTTGCGTAGCAAAATCCATCATGCATGATTGTTAAAGGGTGAAACAACTTGTTCTGAAACCAAGTATTGCGTGATGCATAGGAAACCTGGCTTCAAATCTAGTACATCATACCAAGTTTTTGTAACCGTAAACTTCATGTGTAAGAATGTTTGCGTAATTATGACAAACATTCTTTGTCCCACTTTTCTGGAGGTTGTCCATTTAAGGGCTTGTTGTCTGCGGTTTGCCACATACTCCCTGGATGTTTGAATTGTTTGTTTTATAGGAGGGTCTTCCTTGATGGTGACATTATTAGTGTTGGTTCCATAATGAAACTAGCAGTGTACCTTACACAATAGTTCTGTACAGATTGAGGTAGTTCTATTCCTTTGGTTATGCACCATCTCCCTTCTTGTCATTGTTAAAGTGCTGGGAGTATACATGTGGAATTGTTCACCTTTACTGTTATACACAATACCTAACCTAGTACTGCACAAGTGATAGTCACCCTACATCATTGTAAGAAGACATGCTTTCTGTTATGCAGGCTTACACAAGCACAGTGCTTATTGCTGTGTCTTTTTATGCACCCTCCATTTTCCCTTTCAGTCTCCTGTCCTACCTGTGGAAGCAGGCAGTTGGAGTGAGTGTTAAGAGCTATGTAGATGTCACCTCCCCACAACATCTGACAGGTTGTGTGCTGAAGGTAGTGTCTGCAGTGCCATACTGATGTGTGCATCATAGTTATAGTGCTGTCCGGTTCTTGGAATGCCCGAATCATCACATTTTAGGCAGTCTGCTGCAGCTACTACCCAGCATTATTTTATTTATTTGTGTTTGTTTACTGGAATATTCCAACTAAGTGGAGGCCCAGGGAGATGAGCTCTATGCAAGAAAAACAAGCTAAGCAAGAAATCAAACAAAAAGTAATGTGCATCTTGTAAATTACATTTTCTTATTGCATATATGTAATGGAAAAAATTAGACTGGCTGAGGATAAACGTTGCCTCCTTCCTACATTTGCCTCCTTCCTCCTTGTAACCAATAGTTTTTGTTTTTTTCAACTCTTGTTTAGGTTATCCTTCCCTTTACTTTTGAAGTAACAGGAGCTGTCTAGAACTGCTACCAGTGAGTACATTTTCTAGAGTTAAGCCTATTTA